>NC_084630.1:21892523-22052523 GCF_033978795.1 Nerophis ophidion | reverse complement strand
TGGGCCTTGCTGTCAAAAATGTTGGTTATTAGGGACCAAATGCCCCTTTGGGACAGAGGACCCTATTGTATTTCTAAGGTTTTATTATTATTATTATACCGCTGCCTCTTTGAGCTGTAATTTGACCCCCTTAACATGCTTCAAAACTCACCAAATTTTACACACACACCAGGACTGGTGAAAATGGCCATCTATTGAAAAACACCAAACCCCTAAACTCAACTCAACTCTAGCGCCCCCTAGGAAAAACACAGACAAAACTGCTTGTAAATTCCGTTAAGAATGTCATAGAGACATGAAACAAAAACTTCTATGTAGATCTGACTTAGACCTACATTTCATACACATTTCATTAATTGACATCCTTCAGCAAAAACCAACAGGAAGTTGGCAATTATCCCTTCAAATCAAAAGTTTTGTAAAAAACCTTTTTTCAAAGAAGGAAGCACCAGTTTGACTCCGGGATACAGAGAATGTATGTAATGTGCAGGTAAGGATATGTTGAATGGGTAAAGGCAGGAAACACCAACAAAAGTCCGTCCTGAAGGTATGCAATGTGAAGGTAGTGCTCTTGGGAATAAAACACGGACAAAACTGCTTGTAACTTCCATTAGAAATGTAGTAGAAACATGAAACAAAAACTTCTATGTAGGTCTCACTTAGACCTACATTTCATTAGTTGACACCCTCCTGCAAAAACCAACAAGAAGTTGGCAATAATCCCTTCAAATCAAAAGTTTTGTAAAAAAACTTTTTTCAAAGAAGGAAGCACCGGTTTGACTCCAGGATAAAGAGAAGTTCGACTCCAGGATATAGAGAAGGTATGTAATGTAAAGATAAAGATATGTTGAATGGGTAACGGCAGGAAACACCAACAAAAGTCCGTCCTGAAGGTATGTAATGTGAAGGTAGTGCTCTTGGGAATAAAACACAGACAAAACTGCTTGTAACTTCCATTAGAAATGTCGTAGAGGCATGAAACAAAAACTTCTATGTAGGTCTCAATTAGACCTACATTTCATTATCAACATCCTTCAGCAAAAAACAACAGGAAGTTGGCAATTATCCCTTCAAATGAAGAGTTTTGTAAAAAAACTTTTTTTTTCAAAGAAGGAAGCTCCAGTTTACTCCAGGATACAGAGACGTTTGAATCCAGGATACAGAGAAAGTATGTAACGTGCAGGTAAGGATATGTTGAATGGGTAAAGGAAGGAAATACCAACAAAAGTCCGTCCTGAAGGTATGCAATGTGAAGGTAGTGCTCTTGGGAATAAAACACAGACTAAACTGCATGTAACTTCCATTAAAAATGTCGTAGAGACATGAAACAAAAACTTCTATTTAGGTCTCACTTAGACCTACATTTCATTAGTTGACATCCTTCAGCAAAAACCAACAGGAAGTTGGCAATTATCCTTTCAAATAAACATTTTGTAAAAAAAAAAAATTTCAAAGAAGGAAGCACCAGTTTACTCCAGGATACAGAGAAGTTTGACTCCAGGATACAGGGAAGGTATGTAATGTGCAGGTAAGGATATGTTGAATGGGTAAAGGCAGGAAACACCAACAAAAGTCATTCCTGAAGGTATGTAATGTGAAGGTACTGCTCTTGGGAATAAAACATAGACTAAACTGCTTGTAACTTCCGGTAGAAATGTCATAGAGACATGAAACAAAAACTTTTATGTAGATCTCACTTAGACCTACATTTCATTAATTGACATCCTTCAGCAAAAACCAACAGGAAGTTTCCCTTGGAATCAAAAGTTTTGTAAAAAACCGCTTTTCAAAGAAGGAAGCACCAGTTTGACTCCAGGATACAAAGAAGGTATGTAATGTGCAGGTAAGGATATGTTGAATGGGTAAAGGCAGGAAACACCAACAAAAGTCCGTCCTGAAGGTATGTAAGGTGAAGGTAGTGCTCTTGGGAATAAAACACAGACAAAATTGCTTGTAACTTCCATTAGAAATGTCGTAGAGACATGAAACAAAAACTTCTATGTATGTCTCACTTAGACCTACATTTCATTAATTGACATCCTTCTGCAAAAACAAACAGGAAGTTGGCAATCATCCCTTCAAATCAAAAGTTTTGTAAAAAACCTTTTTTTCAAAGAAGGAAGCACCAGTTTACTCCAGGATACAGAGAAGTTTGACTCCAGGATACAGAGAATATATGTAATGTGCAGGTAAGGATATCTTGAATGGGTAAAGAAAGTAAACACCAACAAAAGTCCGTCCTGAAGGTATGCAATGTGAAGGTAGTGCTCTTGGGAATAAAACACAGACAAAACTGCTTGTAACTTCCATTAAAAATGTCGTAGAGACATGAAACAAAAGCCTCTATGTAGGTCTCACTTAGACCTACATTTCATTTATTGACATCCTTCAGCAAAAACAAACAGGAAGTTAGTAATTATCCCTTCAAACAAAAGTTTTGTAAAAAACCCTTTTTCAAACAAGGAAGCACCAGTTTGACTCCAGGATACAGAGAAGTTTGACTCCAAGATACAGAGAAGGTATGTAATGTGCAGGTAAAGATATGTTGAATGGGTAAAGGCAGGAAACACCAACAAAAGTCGGTCCTGAATGTAATGTGAAGGTACTGCTCTTGGGAATAAAACACAGACAAAACTGCTTGTAACTTCCATTAGAAATGTCGTAGATACATGAAACAAAAACTTCTATGTAGGTCTCACTTAGACCTACATTTCATTAGTTGACATCCTTCAGCAAAAACCAACAGGAAGTTGGCAATCATCCCTTCAAATCAAAAATTTTGCAAAAAAACTTTTTTTCAAAGAAAGAAGCACCAGTTTGACCCCAGGATACAGAGAAGTATGACTCCAGGATACAGAAAATGTATGTAATGTGCAGGTAAAGATATGTTGAATGGGTAAAGGCAGGAAACACCAACAAAAGTCGGGCCTGAAGGTATGTAATGTGAACGTGGTGCTCTTGGGAATAAAACACAGACAAAACTGCTTGTAACTTCCGGTAGAAATGTCATAGAGACGTGAAACAAAAACTTCTATGTAGGTCTCATTTAGACCTACATTTCATTAATTGACATCCTTCAGCAAAACCAACAGGAAGTTGGCAATTATCCCTTCAAATAAAAAGTTTTGTAAAAAAAACTTTTTTTCAAAGAAGGAAGCCCCAGTTTACTCCAGGATACAGAGAAGTTTGACTCCAGGATACAGAGAAGGTATATAATGTGAAGGTAAGGATATGTTGAATGTGTAAAGTCAGGAAACACCAACAAAAGTTGGTCCTGAAGGTATGTAATGTGAAGGTAAAGATATGTTGAATGTGTAAAGGCAGGAAACGCCAACAAAAGTCGGTCCTGAAGGTATGTAATGTGAAGGTAGTGCTCTTGGGAATAAAACACAGACAAAACTGCTTGCAACTTCCATGAGAAATGTCGTAGAGACATGAAACAAAAACTTCTATGTAGGTCTCACTTAGACCTACATTTCATTAATTGACATCATTCAGCAAAAACAAACAGGAAGTTGGCAATAATCCCTTCAAATCAAAAGTTTTGTAAAAAAAACTTTTATCAAAGAAGGAAGCACCAATTTGACTCCAGGATACAGAGAAGTTTGACTCTAGGATACAGAAAAGGTATGTAATGTGAAGGTAAGGATATGTTGAATGTGTAAAGGAAGGAAACACCAACAAAAGTCCGTCCTGAAGGTATGTAATGTGAAGGTAGTGCTCTTGGGAATAAAACACAGACAAAACTGCTTGTAACTTCCATTAGAAATGTCGTTGAGACATGAAACAAAAATGTCTATGTAGGTCTCACTTAGACCTACATTTCATTATTTGACATCCTTCAGCAAAAACCAACAGGAAGTTGGCAATTATCCCTTCAAATCAAAAGTTTTGTAAAAAACCTTTTTTCAAAGAAGGAAGCACCACTTTGACTCCAGGATACAGAGAAATTTGACTCCAAGATACAAAGAAGGTGCAGGTAAAGATATGTTGAATGGGTAAAGGCAGGAAACACCAACAAAAGTCGGTCCTGTCCATCGCTGCTTGTAGCTTTAATTATGTTAAGCGTCTGGATATGACTAATAACATGTTAATAACAAACACGTTTTGGGAGATTTTGACAAAGTGCTGATAATGCAGAATTAAAAATTAACGTGTTGACTAAGAAAAAAAAAAAAAATGGGTGTAGTTATGACATTTGCATTAATATGGGGAATGACTTCACCCTCGTTGGGTCCCGCGTGGCGAGGGGACAACACGAGCATCAGTGGCGTGTGCGTCGCCGAAGCAGGAAGCGGCGCCACAAAGAACACGTTGTGACACGTCCACTTAATGGAGGGATTAATCCTCCGCCCCGCAATAATCCCCGTGTACTCAGATGGAACATGACAGACTGCGCCGAGAAGGAAGGAAGGTGAGAAAGAGACAACAAAAGTGGGAAGAAAGGAAAGGGATACAGCTGCCGGGGTCTTTAGTCGTGAAGCCCAACTCGGCCCCAGCTGGCGGAGAACCCAGTCCCCGCACCTCTGCACACCAGCCGGGGGCTCCTGCCGGCGCCAGATGGGCCTCATGGCGGGACTTGTGAGGGGGGGGGGTCATTTTGGCACCCTGGGGGGCCTGAATTTTGATTCCAGCAAGGCATTTTTATGGATCTAACATAATAGTGAGAGTCCAGTCCATAGTGGATCTAACATAATAGTGTGAGAGTCCAGTCCATAGTGGATCTAACATAATAGTGTGAGTCCAGTCCATAGTGGATCTAACATAATAGTGTGAGAGTCCAGTCCATAGTGGATCTAACATAATAGTGAGAGTCCAGTCCATAGTGGAGCTAACATAATAGTGAGAGTCCAGTCCATAGTGGATCTAACATAATAGTGTGAAAAACCTGTCCATAGTGGATCTAACATAATAGTGAGGGTCCTGTCCATAGTGGATCTAACAATAGTGAGAGTCCAGTCCATAGTGGATCTAACATAATAGTGAGAGTCCAGTCCATAGTGGATCCAACATAATAGTGAGAGTCCAGTCCATAGTGGATCCAACATAATAGATCCACTATGGACTGGACTCACACTATTATGTTAGATCCACTATGGAGTCCAGTCCATAGTGGATCTAACATAATAGATCCACTATGGACTGGGCTCACACTAACATAATAGTGTGAGAGTCCAGTCCATCGTGGATCTAATATAATAGTGAGAGTCCAGTCCATCGTGGATCTGACATAATAGTGAGAGTCCAGTCCATACTGGATCCAACATAATAGTGAGAGTCCAGTCCATACTGGATATAACATAATAGTGAGAGTCCAGTCCATCGTGGATCTAACATAATAGTGAGCGTCCAGTCCATCGTGGATCTAACATAATAGTGAGAGTCCAGTCCATCGTGGATCTAACATAATAGTGAGAGTCCAGTCCATACTGGATCCAACATAATAGTGAGAGTCCAGTCCATACTGGATATAACATAATAGTGAGAGTCCAGTCCATAGTGGATCTCACATAATAGTGAGAGTCCAGTCCATAGTGGATTTAACATAATAGTGAGAGTCCAGTCCATAATGGATCTAACATAATAGTGAGAGTCCAGTCCATACTGGATCCAATATAATAGTGAGAGTCCAGTCCATACTGGATATAACATAATAGTGAGAGTCCAGTCCATAGTGGATTTAACATAATAGTGAGAGTCCAGTCCATAGTGGATCCAACATAATCGTGAGAGTCCAGTCCATAGTGGATCTAACAATAGTTAGAGTCCAGTCCATAGTGGATCCAACATAATAGTGAGAGTCCAGTCCATAGTGGATCCAACATAATAGATCCTCTATGGACTGGACTCACACTATTATGTTAGATCCACTATGGAGTCCAGTCCATAGTGGATCAAACATAATAGATCCACTATGGACTGGGCTCACACTTACATAATAGTGTGAGAGTTCAGTCCATAGTGGATCTAACATAATAGTGAGAGTCCAGTCCATAGTGGATCTAACATAATAGTGTGAGAGTCCAGTCCATAGTGGATCTAACATAATAGTGTGAGTCCAGTCCATAGTGGATCTAACATAATAGTGTGAGAGTCCAGTCCCTAGTGGATCCAACATAATAGTGAGAGTCCAGTCCATAGTGGATCCAACATAATAGATCCTCTATGGACTGGACTCACACTATTATGTTAGATCCACTATGGAGTCCAGTCCATAGTGGATCAAACATAATAGATCCACTATGGACTGGGCTCACACTTACATAATAGTGTGAGAGTTCAGTCCATAGTGGATGTAACATAATAGTGAGAGTCCAGTCCATAGTGGATGTAACATAATAGTGTGAGAGTCCAGTCCATAGTGGATGTAACATAATAATGTGAGAGTCCAGTCCATAGTGGATCTAACAATAGTGGGACAGTCTAGTCCAGGGGTGCCCATTACGTCGATCGCGGAGGGTGTGTCAGTCGATCTCAAGCCAGGCATTAAAAAATATACATAAAAATGAGCAATCATCAATCATACCAAGACTTCACTTTCGTCAGTTGTTTGACATTCTCGGCACCCGAGGATCTTGTGAGATGACGCTGGCTGCTGCGAGCTCATATTTAAGAAAAAAATCACTAACAGGGCGGACGCAGAGAAACACATTTTATTTCTAGAGACTCCGTACCTACTGTCGGAACTCTAAAGACCGACTGCACAGTTCCTGTCTTCACCATAAAAGACCTGTTTCATCCTGCCTGTACTAACAAAATAAGAGTCTCAGAAAGTTAGCGTGCACAAGCTAGCAAGCTACGGAGTTTGATGCCAATGTATTTCTCCCCCGCCCTCAGCGACCGCTTTCTCACTTGCTTGCCCACCCGCACAGTCACTGACGTCACTCACCTGCTGCCAGACATTAAAGGGCCACACACATATGCTACTCTCATAACAAAGTGTTTAAAAACGAGTATGCAAGTTGGACAAATGAGATGCCAAATCCAACCACTTTCATGTGGTATTGGACAGAAAAGAGGACTTTTTTTTTCCTCCATTTGAAAATGCGGACGTTATCAGCACCACTGTCTGATTCCAATCAATGCAAGTCATCAGAATCAAATACACCAACTTATATTCTTGTCTTCATGAAAGAAAGGAATCTATGTGTGTTAAACATGCTTGTATTATCATTAAACACCATTAACTTGTTAACAAAAATGTCTCTTTCATAAATAAATAAATATAAATTATAAATAGGAATGAGGTAGATCTCCTCGACTTGGTCAATTGAAAAGTAGCTCGCCTGCAGAAAAAGTGTGAGCGCCCCTGGTCTAGTCCATAGTGGTTCTAACATAATAGTGAGAGTCCAGGCCATAGTGGATCTAACATAAGAGTGTGAGAGTCCAGTCCATAGTGGATCTAACATAATAGTGTGAGAGTCTAGTCCATAGTGGTTCTAACATAATAGTGAGAGTCCAGTCCATAGTGGATCTAACATAATAGTGTGAGTGTCCAGTCCATAGTGGATTTAACATAATAGTGATAGTCCAGTCCATAGTGGATCCAACATAATAGTGAGAGTCCAGTCCATAGTGGATCTAACATAATAGTGAAGTGAATTATATTTATATAGCGCTTTTCTCAAGTGACTCAAAGCGCTTTACATAGTGACACCCAATATCAGTCAATCAATCAATGTTTACTTATATAGCCCTAAATCACTAGTGTCTCAAAGGGCTGCACAAACCACAACACAAACCAATACGACATCCTCGGTAGGCCCACATAAGGGTAAGGGCAATAGTGAGAGTCCAGTCCATTGTGGATCCAACACAATAGTGAGAGTCCAGTCCATAGTGGATCTAACATAATAGTGAGAGTCCAGTCCATAGTGGATCTAACATAATATTGAGAGTCCAGTCCATAGTGAATCTAACGTAGTAGTGTGAGAGTCCAGTCCATAGTGGATCTAACATAATAGTGAGAGTCCAGTCCATAGTGGATCTAACATAATAGTGAGAGTCCAGTCCATAGTGAATCTAACATAACAGTGAGAGTCCAGTCTATAGTGGATCCAACTTAATAGTGATAGTCCAGTCCATAGTGGATCTAATATAATAGTGAAAGTCCAGTCCATAGTGGATCTAACATAATAGTGTGAGAGTCCAGTCCATAGTGGATCTAACATAATAGTGAGAGTCCAGTCCATAGTGGATCTAATATAATAGTGAAAGTCCAGTCCATAGTGGATCTAACATAATAGTGTGAGAGTCCAGTCTATAGTGGATCCAACATAATAGTGAGAGTCCAGTCCATAGTGGATCTAACATAACAGTGAGAGTCCAGTCTATAGTGGATCTAACATAATAGTGAGAGTCCAGTCCATAGTGGATCTAACATAATAGTGAGAGTCCAGTCCATAGTGGATCTAACATAAAAGTGAGAGTCCAGTCCATGGTGGATCTTACATAATAGAGTCCAGCCTACATTGGATCTAACATAATAGTGTGAGAGTCCAGTCCATAGTGGATCCAACATAACAGTGAGAGTCCAGTCCATAGTGGATCTAACATAATGGTGAAAGTCCAGTCCATAGTGGATCTTGTCACGTGTGGGTCGCATTTTACTGCGGGATCATTCTTCCAGTGCAAACATGGACACTCCGGACAACAACGTAAAGGTAAGATGATTTAATAACAAAAACACTGGTACAAAAACGGACGAAATACACAAAAGAAACGCGTGCCGAACGCACGGAAGCTAAAGCTAACACAGGTCCAGGAAACAAGAATAGCATACGTGATTATTGCTTACCGCAAACAAGGGACCAAGACCGACTGACGGGACGAGGCAGGCTTAAATAAGGAAGTAATTAACAAAAACAGGTGTGCGTCTGGAACCCGCAGCAGGTGAAATTAATACGTTACCATGGTGACCAAACTGACTCACAAGGTACACAAACAACAAAGGGAGTCCAAACTAACAGAAAATAACTAAACTAAACATGATCCAGACTACGGATCATGACAGGATCTAACATAATAGTGAGAGTCCAGTCCATAGTGGATCTAACATAATATTGAAAGACCAGTCCATAGTGGATCTAACATAATAGTGAGAGTCCAGTCCATAGTGGATCTAACATAATAGTGAGAGTCCAGTCCATAGTGGATCTAACATAATAGTGAAATACCAGTCCATAGTGGATCTAACATAGTGTGTGGATGGAGGAATGGTTCGAATGGAATGAAAAATGTGGGATATGGAGAGGTTTGTATATTGCCCTTTCACTGTCAATGGGAGAAAATTACCGGTATTTCTGGGAAAACTAGGAATTTTGAGAAAGGGAAAACATGTTTTGTGTTTGATACATTGGAAGAGCGGCGTGTGCATGGTTAAAAGGTCGGAACCGAGTTTTAAAATTGGACATTTTTTAAGAATTCAAGGCATTGTAGAACTATGAAAATGTCCATTCCTTTCAATGCTGAATTCCATGGAAATGTTGGCAAAATCTGGAATTTTTGAAAACATTGAAACTAGCACAACTGTCCTAGATGATAGGAATGGGTTCGTGTTGAAATTTTTCGAATCAGTTGAAACATGTGGACATAACAGTTTGAGTTGAGAATGGGTATTTCAGAATTCCTGGAATTTGTATTTGTCCAAAGTAAGAGGAATGTTTTGAAGGTGAAATGGTGAAAAACGGATGAAAAATGTGGACTGCAGAAACTTTCCAGAAGGAGGTAAAAGAGGGCTTTGGAAAACTGGGAATTCCTGGAGTTGTTTTGAATTTGGAAAATGCTAGTTTGATATATATACACACACACATATACATATACATATATATATATATATACACATATACATACACATATATATATATACACATATACATACACATATATATATATACACATATACATACACATATATATATATATATATATATATATATATATATATATATATATATATATATATATATATATATATATATATTTATACATATACCATATATTTGTATGTTGCAAATTTATAACACTGGTTGCTGTATTTAATAAACAACCTAGAATAAAACTTTCTTCATGTGACTGTGTTGCTTGTATATACTTCCACATTTGAAAAATAATCGTATTTCTAGCTAAAATAATAACACACAATAGGGTAGTGTGAAATGTACTTAGTGATATCCCAACGTTGTTGAATTGGGTCTTGACGTTGTAGCAACACAAACATAACGTTGAAACAATGTGCTTTTTGACTTTTAATCAATGTCGGGTTCTGAGGTTAATTTGACCGTTGAATTTTGGTCATTTCCCAACCAATATTCTACAACACAAATCCAACGTTGGAACAACATGCTTTTTGACGACGTTTAATCAATGTTGGGTTGTGACGTTGATTTGACCATTGAATTTTGATCATTTTTCAGCAAATTTTCTACAACTCAAACCTAATGATGAAACCACGTGATTTTTTACATCTAATCAATTTCAGGTTGTGGCGTTGATTTGACCATTAAAATCTAGTCATTTTTCAACCAATATTTTACAACACAAACCTAACATTGAAACAACATATTTTTTTCACAATGTTTAATCAATGTTGGGTTCTGACGTTGATTTAACCATCGAATTTTGGTCAATTCCCAACCAATATTCTACAACACAAATACAACGTTGAAACAACATGCTTTTTAACGATGTTTGTTCAATGTTGGGTTGTGACGTTGATTTTACCATTGACATTTTATAATTTTTAAGACAATATTCCAAAACTCAAACATAACGTTGAAACAACGTGCTTTTTGATAACGTCTAATCAATGTCAGGTTGTAACGTTGATCTGACCATTGAATTTTGGTCATTTCCCAACCACTATTTTACTACACAAATACAATGTTGAAACAACATGCTTTTTGATAACATCTAATCGATGTCAGGTTGTAATATTGATTTGACCATTGAATTTTGGTCATTTCCCAACCAATATTCTACAAGTCAAACATGCTTTTTGACGACGTCTAATCAATGTCAGGTTGTGACGTTGATCTGATCATTGAAATTTGGTCATTTCCCAACCCATATTTTACAACTCAAACCCAACGTTGAAACAACATATTTTTTACAATGTTTAATCAATGTTGGGCTGTGACGTTGATTTAACCATCAAATTTTGGTCAATTCCCAACCAATGTTCTACAACAAAAATACAACATTGAAACAACATGCTTTTTGACAACGTTAATTCAATGTTGGGTTTTGACGTTGCTTTGACCATTGAATTTTGGTCATTTCCCAATCAATATTTTACAACACAAATACAATGTTGAAGCAACAAGCTTTTTGACGATGTTTATTCAATGTTGGGTTGTGACGATTTTACCATTGAATTAAGGTCATTTCCCAACCAATATTCTACAACTCAAACCTACCGTTGAAACATGCTTTTTGACGACGTCTAATCAACGTCAGGTCGTAACGTTGATCTGACCATTGATTTTTGGTCAATTCCCAACCAATATTCTACAACACAAATACAACGTTGAAACAACATGCATTTTAACGATGTTTAATTAATGTTGGGTTGTGACGTTGATTTTACCATTGACATTTTATCATTTTTAAGCCAATATTCCAAAACTCAAACATAACGTTGAAACAACGTGCTTTTTGATAACGTCTAATCAACGTTGATCTGACCATTGAATTTTGGTCATTTCCCAACCATTATTCTACAACACAAATACAACATTGAAACAACATGCTTTTTGACAACGTTAATTCAATGTTGGGTTCTGACGTTGCTTTAACCATTGAATTTTGGTCATTTCCCAACCATTATTCTACAACACAAATACAACATTGAAACAACATGCTTTTTGACAACGTTAATTCAATGTTGGGTTCTGACGTTGCTTTAACCATTGAATTTTGGTCATTTCCCAACCAATATTCTACAACTCAAACCTACCTTTGAAACAACATAATTTTTGACGACGTCTAATCAATGTCGGGTTGTGACGTTGATCAGATCATTGAAATTTGGTCATTTCCTAACCCATATTTTACAACTCAAACCTAACATTAAAACAACATATTTTTTTCACAATGTTTAATCAATGTTGGGTTCTGACGTTGATTTAACCATCGAATTTTGGTCAATTCCCAACCAATATTCTACAACACAAATACAACGTTGAAACAACATGCTTTTTAACGATGTTTATTCAATGTTGGGTTGTGACGTTGATTTTTTGTGGATCCAACACAAAAAATTGGCTTAAAAATTTTATCATTTTCAAGCCAATATTCCAAAACTCAAACATAACGTTGAAACAACATGCTTTTTGATAACGTCTAATCAATGTCAGGTTGTAACGTTGATCTGACCATTGAATTTTGGTCATTTCCCAACCACTATTTTATATACACAAATACAATGTTGAAACAACATGCTTTTTGATAACATCTAATCAATGTCAGGTTGTAATGTTGATTTGACCATTGAATTTTGGTCATTTCCCAACCAATATTCTACAACTCAAACAACATGCTTTTTGACGACGTCTAATCAATGTCAGGTTGTGACGATCTGATAATTGAAATTTGGTCATTTCCCATCCCATATTTTACAACTCAAACCCAATGTTGAAACAACATATTTTTTACAATGTTTAATCAATTTTGGGCTGTGACGTTGACTTAACCATCAAATTTTGGTCAATTCCCAACCAATATTCTACAACAAAAATACAACATTGAAACAACATGCTTTTTGACAACGTTAATTCAATGTTGGGTTCTGACGTTGCTTTAACCATTGAAATTTGGTCATTTCGCAACCAATATTCTACAACTCAAACCTACCGTTGAAACAACATAATTTTTGACGACGTCTAATCAATGTCAGGTTGTGACGTTGATCGGATCATTGAAATTTGGTCATTTCCTAACCCATATTTTACAAGTCAAACCCAACGTCGAAACAACATATTTTTTACAATCTTTAATCAATGTTGGGCTGTGACGTTGATTTGACCATTGGATTTAGGTAAATTCCCAACCAATATTCTACAACACAAATACAACATTCAAACAACATGCTTTTTCAATCAATCAATGTTTACTTATATAGCCCTAAATCACTAGTGTCTCAAAGGGCTGCACAAACCACTACGACATCCTCGGTAGGCCCACATAAGGGCAAGCGTTAATTCAATGTTGGGTTCTGACGTTGCTTTAACCATTGAATTTTGGTCATTTCCCAACCAATATTCTACAACTCAAACCTACCGTTGAAACAACATAATTTTTGACGACGTCTAATCAATGTCGGGTTGTGACGTTGATCAGATCATTGAAATTTGGTCATTTCCTAACCCACATTTTACAACTCAAACCTAACGTTGAAACAACATATTTTTTTACAATGTTTAATCAATGTTGGGCTGTGACGTTGATTTGACCATTGAATTTTGGTCAATTCACAACCAATATTCTACAACACAAATACAACATTGAAACAACATGCTTTTTGACAACGTTAATTCAATGTTGGGTTCTGACGTTGCTTTAACCATTGAATTTTGGTCATTTCCCAACCAATATTCTACAACTCAAACCTACCGTTGAAACAACATAATTTTTGACGACGTGTAATCAATGTTGGGTTGTGACGTTGCTTTAACCATTGAATTTTGGTCATTTCGCAACCAATATTCTACAACTCAAACCTACCGTTGAAACAACATAATTTTTGACGACGTTGTGACGTTGATCGGATCATTGAAATTTGGTCATTTCCTAACCCATATTTTACAACTCAAACCCAACGTCGAAACAACATATCTTTTGCAATCTTTAATCAATGTTGGGCTGTGACGTTGATTTGACCATTGAATTTAGGTCAATTCCCAACCAATATTCTACAACACAAATACAACATTCAAACAACATGCTATTTGACAACGTTAATTCAATGTTGGGTTCTGACGTTGCTTTAACCATTGAATTTTGGTCATTTCCCAATCAATATTCTACATTTCAAACCTACCGTTGAAACATACTCTTTGACGACATCTAATCAATGTCGGGTTGTGACGTTGATCAGATCATTGAAATTTGGTCATTTCCCAACCAAAAACGTTCGACATCAACCTTGTCACAATTGTCAGACACAACTATTTTGCAACGATGTCTCAAAGTCACCTTTAAAGGACACGCACGTATAATCAACGTTGCATCAATGTCTTGCGCCTGCTGGGTTATTGAGAAAGTGCAGGTCTTGCTCGGAATTTTTTAGATGCTCCGCAGTAACCTTGACCAAAGCGGTTTGAAGACAACTTTAAATATGCAATATCTGCATTTAATATTTTTTCCGACAAAAATGTTGAGGAATTAAGTCGACTAAATGTAAATCAATTTAAATGATTAAGATATGACTAAAACTACATTTTGTTGTTAAGGGGGAACAAGTTAGGGTAGTACACACACACACACACACACACACACACACACACACACGCACACACACACACACACACACACACACACACAGGTTATCATTTGGAATGGGGACCAAGTTGTTGATCATGACTTGTGGGGACCACACTTTCTACAGGTTGTGGAGGCATAAAAAAATGCGATTAAATGGCCACTGCCCAGTTATTGTGACATGGAAAGGATGAATCTATGGCAAGAAGTGAGCAATCAGGTATCAAGGGTGTGTAAAGGTT
The DNA here is from genome assembly GCF_033978795.1 of Nerophis ophidion. Taxonomy (NCBI): domain Eukaryota; kingdom Metazoa; phylum Chordata; class Actinopteri; order Syngnathiformes; family Syngnathidae; genus Nerophis; species Nerophis ophidion. Next base: position 22,037,803 of record NC_084630.1, on the reverse strand, counting down.
GATAGAGGGTGGTATCGCCAGGCTGACTGCCTGGCAACTACCAGCTTAAATGGTGCTGTGATTATTGATAGGTGCATGAGTCCAAACGAATGAGCCAGGTGAAACTAATGGTTGTCATGGAAACTAAAACACACCAGGGTGCGCAAAAACAGCAACTAATGGAGTCAAAAACAAAACAGAGCATAACTAAACAGACATGATCACAAAGACATGACAAAATGTCTCACACTCAAACTAACAAGTAAACATGTTTTATGGGCCAAAGCTTAAAAATCACTCAGGCTTCTTCAGAATGGATCTGACTATCGTTTAAAAAGGTTTCCCTTTAGGGGACCTGTTCATATGTCCCCATACCGTCAGAGGTCCCCTAAAGGTGACTGTGTAAACAAAGCGATGTCCCCATTAAGTCAGCATTGCTGGAACACACACACAGGTCATCATTTGGAATGGGGACCAAGCTGTTGATCAGTACTTGTGGGGACCACCCTTTCTACAGGTTGTGGTAGCATAAAAAATGGTGTAAAATGTCCACTGCCCAGTTAGCTCATACAAGTCTTTAAATCTCTGGATTGATGAAGTAATGTGCTGATCATTCTTACTGGGGACGCTGGGCAAAAAGAGTTAATATGGTTCATGGGGACCAAATTTGAATCATTTTGCATAATTTACACAAATTTGTATGTGACTACTGAGGAATGTCAAATGTGTCAAGACTTGGACTGAGGGGTGGTTTGTTTTGCCGTGGTGCAAATCGACTGGACCGGACATGGCGTGAAAGTATTGACATCGTTATTATTAACGCAAAAAAAAGGAACAAACGAAAGGTGCTCTCAGAGGTTCAAAACTTAGCTCTGAAAACAAAAACTCGCACAATGGCAGAACTATGGACAACAAAAATGAAAACACTTACTGTGACGTGAAAAGCATGAATCTATGGCAAGAAGTGAGCAATCAGGTATCAAGGGTGTGTAGAGGGTGATAGAGGGTGGTGTCGCCAGGCTGACTGCCTGGCAACTACAGGCTTAAATAGTGCTTTGATTATTGACGGATGCGTTAGTCCAAACAAATGAGCCAGGTGTAACTAATGGTTGTCATGGAAACTAAAACAAACCAGGGTGCCCAAAAACAGGAACTAATGAAGTCAACAAAACAGAGCATAACTAAACAGACATCACAAAGATATGACAAAATGTCTCACACTCAAACTAACCAGTAAACATGTTTTATGGGCCAAAGCTTAAAAATCACTCAGGCTTCTTCAGAATGGATCTGACTATCATTTGTAAAGGTTTCCCTTTAGGGGACCTGTTCATAAGTCCCTATACCGATAGAGGTCCCCTAAAGGTGACTGTGTAAACAAAGCGATGTCCCCATTAAGTCAGCATTGCCAGAACACACACACACAGGTCATCATTTGGAATGGGAACCAAGTTGCTGATCAGTACTTATGGGGACCACCCTTTCTACAGGTTGTGGTGGCATAAAAAAAAGGTGTAAAATGTCCACTGCCCAGTTAGCTCATACACATCTTTAAATCTCTGGATTGATGAAGTAATGTGATAATATGGTTCATGGGGACCAAATTTAAATCATTTTGCATAATTTACACAAATTTGTATGTGACTACTGAGGAATGTCAAATATCAAATGTCAAATGTGTCATGACTTGGAATGAGGTGTGGTTTGTTTTGCCGTGGTGAAAATCGACTTGACCGGACATGGCGTGAAGGTACTGACATCTTTTATTATTAACGCAAAAAAAAGGAACGAACGAAAAGGTGCTCTCAGAGGTTCAAAACTTAGCTCTGAAAACAAAAACTCGCACAAAGGCAGAACTATGGACAACAAAAACGAAAACACTAACTGTGAAGTGAAAAGCATGAATCTATAGCAAGCAGTGAGCAATCAGGTATCAAGGGTGTGGTGTCGCCAGGCTGACTGCCTGGCAACTACAGGCTTAAATGGTGCTGTGATTATTGACAGATGAGTGAGTCCAAACAAATGAGCGAGTTGAAACTAATGGTTGTCATGGAAACTAAAACAAACCAGGGTGCGCAAAAACAGGAACTAATGGAGTCAAAAACAAAACAGAGCATAACTAAACAGACATGATCACAAAGACATGACAAAATGTCTCACACTCAAACTAACCAGTTAACATGTTTTATGGGCCAAAGCTTAAAAATCACTTATTCAGATCCATTCTGAAGAAGCCTATCATTTAAAAAGGTTTCCCTTTAGGGTACCTGTTCATATGTCCCCATACTGTCAGAGGTCCCCTAAAGGTGACTGTGTAAACAAAGCGATGTCCCCATTAAGTCAACATTGCCAGAACACACACACACACACACACACACACAGGTTATTTGGAATAGGGACCAAGTTGTTGATCATGACTTGTGGGGACCACCCTTTCTACAGGTTGTGGAGGCATAAAAAAATGAGGTAAAATGGCCACCGCCCAGTTACTGTGACGTGGAAAGCATGAATATATGGCCAGAAGTGAGCAATCAGGTATCAATGGTGTGTAAAGGGTGATATCGCCAGGTTGACTGCCTGCAAACTACAGGCTTAAATAGTGCTGTGATTATTGACAGATGTGTGAATCCAAACAAATGAGCCAGGTGTAACTAATGGTTGTCATGGAAACTAAAACAAACCAGGGTGCACAAAAACAGCAACTAATGGAGTCAAAAACAAAACAGAACATAACTAAACAGACATGGTCACAAAGACATGACGAAATGTCTCACACCCAAACTAACTAGTTAACATGTTTTATGGGCCAATGCTTAAAAATCACTTAGGCTTCTTCAGAATGGATCTGACTATCGTTTAAAAAGGTTTCCCTTTAGGGGACCTGTTCATATGTCCCCATACCGTCAGAGGTCCCCTAAAGGTGTGTAAACAGAGTGAGTCCCCATTAAGTCAGCATTGCCAGAACACACACACACACACACACACCCGTGTGTTATCATTCAGGCCGAGAAGTTGGGTTTTATGAGCCGAGCCGTGTCCTCTCGGAGGAGAACGTCCTTGTGACCGCCACATCCAGCGGAACGGAAGGCTGCCCACAAAAGTAAGAACGTTTCTCCCTTGACTTGTATTTATTCCTTCCTTCTTGACGTTGCTCTCAAGACGACCTGGTGTGTGTCGCCGGTGTGTAATTCACGCCAATCGAAGGGTGTTTGAGCACTGATGTCAAAGAGGGTCGACGTCCTTGGGAAATATTGGGATTTTTTACCTTCACTTCACCGAATTTTGCCTTCTTCTTTTTGTCCTTTAGCAAAGTCATTGTTTAATATAGTTTATACATTTGAAATAGGAGTATCAACAACAAAACCAAAAAATTGATTTTTTTAATGAATAGCCATTCTTATTTGTAATGATTGATTTAAAAATCTGTCCTGTCCAGTCATTTTAGTACATGTAAAAAAACAGTTTTTTTTTCCAATGATACAGAAATTTACCAGAGCTGTGTATCTATTTTATGGAGGAATGTAGTTCATCATAGAACTGGCACCCGATGTTATTAAAAAAATATTGATTATGAATCGAGAATCAATTCTGAATCAAATAGAGTGGTAACCAAAGATTTTAATAATTTATTGCATGCAAAGTCTGATTTTACTCCTTGCAGAGTTTTTTATTTTATTTTTAATAAACTAATATATTAATTGTCTGACTATAATTGTTTATTTTCATAGTTGGTTTCACGGTTTCAAACGGTTGAGCTTGCCCGGACCCCAAGAGGCAGAGACGGCAAGCAATGTGCAGGGCAAAATGGTAATTCAACCCTTTTGATTGGTGATCAGAGGCAGGTGAGTGCCCTGATCACTAAACAGAAGCGAATGTGCAGCTAAGCGTTTGAGACAGGAAGTGGCGACATGGGAAAGCGCAACAGAGAAAGAGATTTGTGACTATGATCACAAATTTGAATGGTAGCTGTCCTGGGTTGAAATCATGATTAGAGTTGAGTATGGAAGTATAGACATATTAAACGTTATTAAAACAAACGCTTAGTCTTACATTTATGTTTTAATATTGTTTAAATAATTTTCACAAAAATCTTTATTATTATTTTTTCCCAATTAATAATTTTAGTACAAAACATGCATAAAAAGGTAAATAAAGATTGATTTGAAAAGTATAAAAATATGAAAAAATGGTGTGGTTCGAAGTAAAATTCTGCTTCCGGACCAAATTTAACCAGAAGTTTTGTTTGTTTATCTATTATTGGGATGAGTACTGTTTACATTTAAACCCATACCGGTACCAATTGTTGGTAGTTTTGTGTGTTTTAATAAATATGACTTGTTTTTGGTGATAAAATAACAGTTTTATTGCAACAACTGCTGTTTAGTTGTTGTATCCATCCAATTTGTGAGTATGTAGGTACCACATTAAAGATGGCCATAGTGTATGGGTAATGGTGTTTTGTTGCGCCCCAGAAGGAGTGAATACTGTAGGCATTGTACTTATTACGCACCAGTTGCTTGATTGTAACATGCATCTTAGTTGTAGTTGCCATGAACAAGTTCAGGGGCGTTAAAATCGGCATGTAAAATAGCTAATGCGAATCAGTAACATGTCAATAGCGTCGTTGCCAAGGTATGTTAGCATCAAGCTAGCGCATTTTGGGAAAGGTAGAGCCCTACTTAACTTACGTTGGAGTGTGCCGAGTCAACTGTTTTGCTGGCATTGAAAATTGTGACAAACACTGATGACATCTATTAAACAGACAATGAAGCAGGGAATTAAACAGAGACATAATTTAATTTGGCTCAATTGAGGAGAAACGTCTGGGCTGTACTCTTGTAGAGTCTCCCACCGAGCTCTGACTAAAGATTGTGCGCCTCCTCTTTTATTTGGACTTTTGGTGATTACATAGCAACAGCTGTTTCTAAAGGAAGGGGTCCTAAACAGCCGCTGCCTTTGGTCACAAAACAGTTCAAATAAAAAGGGGCCTGGAGGGAGGTCAGGCCCTGCTTCCTCTTAGCTTTGTAGATCTCGTGTAAAGAAAAAATATTTTTGTGGATTACAATACTTAAAAGAAACTGACACTTATGTCACTTCCCATCCTACACAGTGGAGTTTTACAAGCCTTCTGCTTGGTAAGATCAAAGACAGCTTTTGTCTGCTCGCCGGGAACACATTGAAACACAGGAGTCTGCTCTCAGTGCTGCTGGAGTGATCTCCAAGTGCCCAAGCCGGTTGAGTCAGCAACCGGGCATTACATCACCCGCAATACAGGTACCAAATAAATTCTGTGTCGGATTTTACATGAATTGGGCCTCGCGAGGATTGGCGCGATTGGGTCGGCGGCCAAAAAGTACCGGATTTTGTACCCGTCCCTAATTTGAATGAAAACAGTATTCAGTCTTTTTTATTGGCTAAACTCGCCATGACAACTTTGGCTTTCATTCGTACACTCCAGACAAAAGATCTTCCGCTTTAGTAAACATGTCGCGTGAGAGAAAAGGGGGCAATTCATCATTTTACAATGCAGTCTGCTGGAAAATGGTGTGTACCACACACACACACACACACACACACACACACACACACACACACACACACACACACACACACACACACACACACACACACACACACACACACACACACACACACACACACACACACACAGCAGGCCTAGACAGGAGGAGGACAGAGTGCAGGTACAAGGAACATCAGAGGGTGAAATGTGCGAGAAAATGAGCGCAGACAGTGTTGACAAACAATGTTGCAACCTTGTGTGGGAACCGTAGGTGCAGATACACAAAAGAAGAATCCCTGTGGGATGCGGACACTGGCGGACAAATTTTCCGTGGAACGTTCATATTGCTGTTACTCAGCCAGCGTTTGTGGGTCTGATGGACCCCTTGCATTTTGTGGCTTTTAATGCCTCACAAACACTTTTATGTTCAAATACTGAACATATATTTATTGGTATAAGATAAACCTCAGGTCTGCACCCGCGGTTCCCACACAAGGTTGTAACATTGTTTGTTAATTAATTTTCTCGCACATTTGATAGGATATTTATTGGGATATGGTAAACCGCAGATCTGCACCAGCAAGTCCCATACAAGGTTGTAACTGTTACGACTCGGAGTAAGGAGAGGACTCAGATGCAGAGAAGAAGTTCAAAAAAATAAAGCTTTTATTTTGAAACAACTTTTTACCTCCAATGCAAAAAGTTTTTCACAAAAATAATCAACACGCGGAAAAATTATTCAGAGGATAAACAATTAACTTAAAATCACTCCACAAAAATGAGGAATACTAATCTAAGGAAATTCTAACAAAAAAAGAATATTAATAAGAATAAACGAAAAGCGCTCCAACAGGAGGAAAAAACACCAAAATGACCTATATATAAACACTAACTATAAATAACAAAAAATCACTCAATCAATGAGGCAATAAATTCAAAATTTGGAAAAACAAAAACTCACCAATTAGGAAGACGAAGGATAACCAAGGACGCTCGAAGGAGGAAAAAGTAAACTCAAAATTACAGCAAAAACTAGGGTAAGTAGGAAAACAGGAGCAAGACAAGGAGCTAATCAAGGACATGGACATGGACGCTAGAAAGGCACGATAGACGAGACGATCTGGCAAAGGACAAACGGAGAAGTGAGCTTAAATAGGATGTGGGAGTGATGGGGAACAGGCGGAAACAATCAGGAATCAGGGATGACGTCAGACTGGTGACAAGAGGAAGGGCCCGTGGTCTGAAGCAAGAGGGTAGCTTTTCAAAATAAAACACGTAAATCACAAGACAAGACTTCCCTCACTGCGGTGTGACAGTAACATTGTTTGTCAACACTGTCTGCTCTCACTTTCTCTCACATTTGATATGATATTTATTGGGATAAGGTAAACATCTGTTCAGGATTTGCACATAAAATTGTTTGATTGTGAGGCATTATAAGCCACAAAATGCAAAGAATCCAACAGACCCACAAACGCTGGCTGAATAACAACAATATAAACGTCACACAAGGCTTAAGGACAGTAATTGTGGCACTGTGGGCAATTTCAATAGAGAGCGTTTCTCTACTTAATTGGATGTATTTAAATATTTCCCTTTAAGTGTTGACCTTGATTGCAACAAAGAAACGGGCGCGTGTTTAATCATGTGACGCACGTAACGCATGAATGGCGCCCGAGCCACAATTCAGTCCAAGGGGAGCATTTTGTCTTAGCGCGGCAGCAGACGGCGCATCAGAGCTGAAGATCTCGCAGATAAATTGAAAGATTAAACTCCACCTGACTCTATTTGTTTATTTATGCTTTTTGTGTCTTTTTTTTTCCCAACCCGAGCAAGTCAAACTTATTGTTTCAAAGAATTTTTCTGACGCATGTGCAAACATGCGGAAAAGAGTTGCATCACAGAGCAGACGTCGGAATCACTGCGGGGTTCCTTCTGCGCGAGGATATGGAACAAGAAACAAAAGGACGGGGGGTTTGGCGGGGGGGTTGTTGCAGCATGCGATAGATATCAGCGCTCTGATGCAAACTAACACAAGTTCATGTAAGTCAGAAGATAAAAATAACTCCCGCTGACTGTACCTCATGGTGTATTCATCCGGTGACTACTGCGCCACATGCACCTGTTTCTCTCAAGAAAATGTTAAGCATCTGTTCCAGAACCTTCATGTAATCTTTATTAAGTGTTATTTTAACATTCAAATTGAAAAAAGGAACTACAACAGCATTCAGAGGGCACAGATTTTACCTGAATCTGACGGCGGGCAGTCAGACCTTTGTGATTTTTGGACTAAATCGGAAACTGGACAACATCTCGGAGGCGTCGTCTGCTCTGCATGGCGAAGCACGATACGTTTGAGGGCCAGAAAGACAACTACCACACGTGTAAGAGGGATATGTGTTATGGCTATGAGGTTTTTTTTTCCCTTGGGCTCAGTCTGGACCCCCTTTTTGGGGGCCCAGGATTAAACTGAATCCAATTGTTTATCTGTATCTCATCTTTTCTGTAAGGGACAGACCCATCAGCAATCCTGTTCCGTCTCCCTGTAACGTTTGCCTGATCTTGAATGGGATTGTGCTGAAAATTTTTACTTCCCCTCAGGGATTAATAAAGTATTTCTGATTCTGATACCCAATGCCAGACGCGCTCTACGTTTCCTTCAGTTAAACACCCGTAGAGATGACCTACCTCCAAAACTGCAAACTATTTGCCTCGCGCCAAGATTTAAGGATTCGTTTCGAGTCATGATGAGCCATAACACGGATTTTATTTCCGGTACGAGTGCAACTCGGGCCGGTATTGGCGATTCGGATCCGATACTTTGTGCAATTGAACATACTATGTCTGCTAAAATTTAAAAACTTGAGTATTTCAGATAATAAAATAGCAAATAAAAGTACCGCTAAATACTTATTATATATTATCCATTATGTACCATTTATTATATTATATTTATCTATTAATAATTATCTATTTATTATGTATTTTTGTTATGTATTTATTGATAATTAATATATTGGGCATGTACTAATTAAGTAGTCAATGTCAGAACCTGGACTATGGTGTGGTTTGTTTTCCCAGAATGCAAAGGAACTGGACCGGACATGGCATGAAGGTGAAGACATGTTTAATCCATTACTATGAAAAAGTGCAAACAAATGGCGCGCACAAGGCGGAGAACAAACTTCTAAGAAAACAAAAACTAGCACGAAGGCAGAACTATCGACATAAAAACGAAAGACACTAACTCTGGTATTAATAAACAAAAACTTACTTGTGGTGACGTAAGAAGGGCAGCATGAACTATGACATGAAATAGGTATGAAACAGAGTGTGGAGTACAGAGTAAAATGACGCCAGCCCGACAACTACATGCTTAAATGATAGTGACAGGATTATTGATAGGTGCGTAAAACCAAACATATTAGGTGGGTGAGTCCAAGTGAATCAGGTGAACTAATTGGTCGTCATGGTAACCAAACAAGGGAGCGTAAACAGGAACTAAGAAGAGTCTTAAACCAACAGAATATAACTAAACAAAACGTGATCACAAAGACATGACAGTCAAGCAGAATTGATTTTTCTTATGGTTACTGAAATGGCTCCAGTTGTTCAGTAAAGGCACAGGTCGCATTCATCGCACAGTATTGAAGGAATGTTAATTATTTTATGCACTGAATACGAGGCGGGAGGGAGGAGTAAGCTCAGTTTGGAGGGGGGAGAGAGCACTTGAGGCAACTTAGTGGAAACAACGGTGCGTTGTTAAACGAGCAATTATCACAGTGAGTCAGTGCGGACAAGGTCACACACAGGCCAGAATTATGTAATTAGGGACCGAATGTTCCTTTGGGATAGAGGACCCTATTAAATTTCTAAGGATTTATTATTATTATTATTTATTATTATTCCGCCGCCTCTTTGAGCTGTAATTTGACCCCTTTAACATGCTTCAAAACTCACCATATTTTACACACACATCAGGACTGGTAAAAATTGCAATTTTATAAAAAAAAAAACCTCCAAAACTCAAAATTGCGCTCTAGTGCCCCCTAGGAATAAAACTCAGACAAAACTGCTCTTGGGAAAAAAACACAGACACAAATGCTTGTAACTTCCGGTAAGAATGTCGTAGAGACATGAAATAAAACATCTATGTAGGTCTCACTTAGACCTACATTTCATTAGTTGACATCCTTCAGCAAAAATCAACAGGAAGTTGGCAATTACCCTTTCAAAACAAAAGTTTTGTAAAAACCTGTCACCGTTTTTCAAACGTTATCTCCTCTAAGCGCGTTTGTTGTGTCGGCTTCATACTACCACAGGAGAGAGAGTAAATCCTTCTGATTAAAAGTTGACAAAAGAGTTTTAATAACTGCTCCGGTTTTGATTTTACGAGCCTTCAAAGAACTGCTGCGCTGATGATGCTGCGCTCCTGGACCAGTGTGACCACACAATGCCAAGAAGGTAGGTACTGTGCAGGTAAAGATATGTTGACTGGGTGAAAGAAAGATGCACCAGTTTGACACCAGGATACAGAGAAAGTAGGTAATGTGCAGGTAAAGATATGTTGAATGGGTAAAGGCAAGAAACACCAGCAAAGGTCGATCCTGTTCATCACTGCTTGCAGCTTTAATATTTATTATCATTTTTATCAATTATTATGTATGTATTTATTTCAAACTCTGGAGTCTATTGAAGTAGTGGCGTAAATAACAATATTGTCAAGCTAATACAAAAGAAAAATACAGAACAAAGTCACAAATAGGAAATTAAAATAACTTAAGGAAATAAGTAACAATGAAAGCATTCAAATAAATGATTACAAACTAAAATTCGGGAAAAAATGAAATCACAATTCAGTTCCATGAGCTTGTACTGAACATGTCAACAAAAGCATTGTTAATATTTACAGTGTGATCCTGTTGACGATGCACATGATATCAAAATAACTAAAGCATCACAAATATCGATATTTTCATTTGAGAATCGATATTAGAGCAGAAAGATCTGGTATCGGTGGTATTGATATCTCAGCATTGACCGGCATCACGACCAAGTTTTTGGACATTTCCCTAGTTTTAAAAGCGTTTTGCTGGTTTTTAGTCATTGACTAATCATCACTTCATCATGGATAATTACATTTTATCTACTCTCGTTTGAAGATGTTACAAATGAGAAAATTACTTTTCAAATAACATATTTCAATCCCCCTCGGAGAGATAATCTTGTGGAAAGATTTTGCAACACCTGGAGGATGCGCATGGTTAAATAATGCTTGTTTTTAGAATAAAACACCTTTTTCCATCTTAAAATCATTCCAATTTGCATGCAAGTAAAGTCGAGTCAAGTAAAAAGGATCTGTCCATGCAACTTCTTTTTAGTCCATTCAAGTCTCTTCTTTTGATCTTAGCTCTGTTTTGCAGCATGTAGATAAGGAGTGTAGATACAGTATAAATAAAGAGTGTCGATACAGTGTGTCGATAGAGAGTAAAGATACAGAGTGTAGATACATAGGAAAGATACAGACTGTTCGATAGAGTTGATTTGCACTGCAAAGAAGATTAAACCAAAGAAATGAAAAGAGTAGATTTTGGGAAGTAAAAAGTTGAGCTGTCCATGCACGTTGATTTCATTTGATATCACATCCTGACTCCAGACTACACTTTAGAAGGACATTTAAGTTAGAAATGAACATTTTATTCTGAAAATTATTTAACTGGCAAGTCTTACATCTGGCAACCTCGGACTGTTGCAGAACCTTTCAATAAGATTTTCTAGCACAGACAAATTATATTTATTCACACTAAAATGCTGCTTAATTACTAAAGATTAAAAAAATCCTATAAAATAGAGTGGCTAATTGATGTATTGTTCTTCACTGACGGCCATAATGCTAATAGTCTTCATTAAACACACAGTGCCTTTTTCTTTTTGCTACGGCGCCATCTTGTGGGCGAGTTTGATGTTCCGTCTTCTGATCGTCCATAGCGTTGCCACTCCCGTGAATTCTTCATTTGTCACTCCGAGCAACGTTTTCAAGTTTTACAATGTAACTACAACTATCGATACAATCTGTAGGAGTGTTTCCATGCATTGTCGTACACGCTATCGTCGCGTAATGAAGCTAGCATCATTAGCATTGGCCTGAAAGCAGCGAGAGAGCTATCTCCATGGAACCACAAATTGATTTTTTAATTTGTAACCTGTTTTTATTAGGGACTGATGCCCCTACAGAGGACCAAATTGATTTTTTAAGGTTGTATTATTATTATTATTATTATTATTATTATTGTTATTCTTTATTATACCGCCGCCTATTTGAGCTGTAATTTGACCCCCTTAAAATGCTGCAAAACTCACCAAATTTGACATACACATCAGGACTGGTGAAAATTGCAATCTAATCAAAAAATAAAACCCCAAAACTCAAAATTGTGCTCTATCGCCCCCTAGGAAGAAAACAGACAAAACTGTATCTTCCAGTAGCAATGTCGTAGAAACATGAAACAAAAAACCTCTATGTAGGTCTCAGTTAGACCTATAAGTCATACACTCATACCTCCCAGCAAAAATCAACAGCAACTTTGCGATTCCCCCTTCAATACAAAATTTGGCTAAAAATGTTTTCGCTTTTTTTCAAACATTATTTCCTCTTAGGCCGTTTGTCGTTTCTGCTTATAATAAACACAGAAGACAGACTGAAGCCTTCTGATTAAAGTTTGATGAAAGAGTTTTAATTACTACCCCGGTTTGGATTTTATGAGCCCGCAAAGTACCGGTGCGCTGTTGCAGTTGCGCTAATGTCACAAGCTGGCGGCTTCCTGCTCGGCTTCCTGTTCAGACAAAACTGCCTCTAACTCACTGTGGAAATGTTACACTCACATGAAACAAAAACCTCTATGTAGGTCTCGCTGAGACCTATATTTCATACAATGACAACCTCAAACTAAAATCAACAGAAAGTTTGCTATTCCCCCTTCAATACAAAAGCTCCACTCCGTTCACAATGCATTAGAGTCTCAAAATGGCGGCACCAAGGCGTCCTTATAAAATGCCCAAGCCACTTTACAACTGTTATTACTGAGACTGATGAATCACACGTGTATACAACTTTTTCTCTGTGTAATCATCCATCCATCCATCTTCTACCACTTATCCGGGCTTGGGTCGCAGGGGCAGCAGCAAATAGCAGCACTTACCAGTGAGCTGTCTCTATTTTTTAAATTGTATTTATTTACTAGCAAGCTGGTCTCGCTTTGACCGATATTTTTAATTCTAAGAGAGACAAAACTCAAATAGAATTTGAAAATCCAAGAAAATATTTTAAAGACTTGGTCTTCACTTGTTTGAATAAATTCTTCTTTTTTTTTAACTTTGCTTTTTATAACTTTCAGAGAGAAAATACAAACTTAAAAATGATTTTTGGATTTTTAAACACTTTTTACCTTTTAAATTCCTTCCTCTTCTTTCCTGACAATTTAAATCAGTGTTCAAGTACATTTATTTTTTTTAAAGAATAATAAATACATTTTTATTTAATTCTTCCTTTTAGCTTCTGTTTTTTCGACGAAGAATATTTGTGAAATATGTCTTCAAACTTATTATGATTAAAATAAAAATATTCTGGCAAATCTAGAAAATCTGTGGAATCAAATTTAAATCTTATTTCAAAGTCTTTTGAATTTATTTTAAAATTTTTGTTCTGAAAAATCTAGAAGAAATAATGATTTGTCTTTGTTAGAAATATAGCTTGGTCCAATTTGTTATATATTCTAACAAAGTGCAGATTGGATTTTAACCTATTTAAAACACGTCATTAAAATGATAAAATTAATCTTAATCAGGAAAAATTACTCATGATGTTCCATAAATTATTTTTTTAATTTTTTCAAAAAGATTCGAATTAGCTAGTTTTTCTCTTCTTTTTTTCGGTTGAATTTTGAATTTTAAAGAGTCGAAATTGAAGATAAACTATGTTTCAAATTTAATTTTAATTTGTTTTGTGTTTTCTCCTCTTTCAAACTGCTCAATTAAGTGTTTTTTTCAAAATTTATTCTCTACCAAAATACCTTCCGTAAAAGTTAAAAAAAAAATGTACGACAGAATGACAGACAGAAATACAATTTATTTAAGTGTGTATCAAACTGGTAGCCCTTCGCATTAATCAGTACCCAATAATAGCTCTTGGTTTCCAAAAGGTTGGTGACCCCTGCATTAGAGTAGCAAAAGACAAATAGGCAAAACGCAATAAAGGGAACATCGCTCCATAGGGAGGAAAAAGGCAATAGCAAAATTACACACAAATTTAATTACAAATAAAAAAGAACAACAATCTATGACAGGGGTCACCAACCTTTTTGAAACCAAGAGCTACTTCTTGGGTACTGATTAATGCCAAGGGCTACCAGTTTGATACACACTTAAATAAATTGCCAGAAATAGCCAATTTGCTCAATTTACCTTTAATAAATAAATATATGTATATTTTAAAAAAAAAAGGGTATTTTTGTCTGTCATTCCGTCGTACATTTTTTTTACTTTTATGGAAGGTATTTTGGTAGAGAATAAATTATGAAAAAAACACTTAATTGAGCAGTTTGAAAGAGGAGAAAACACGAAACAAATTAAAATTAAATTTGAAACATAGTTCATCTTCAATTTCAACTCTTTAAAATTCAAAATTCAACCGAAAAAAAGAAGAGAAAAACTAGCTGATTCGAATCTTTTTGAAAAAATAAAAATAAAAATTTATGGAACATCGTTAATAATTTTTTCTGATTAAGATTAATTTTAGAATTTTGATGGCATGTTTTAAATCCAATCTGCACTTTGTTAGAATATATAACAAATTGGACCAGGCTATATTTCTAACAAAGACAAATCATTATTTTGCTCTAGATTTTCCAGAACAAAAATTTTAAAAGAAATTCAAAAGACTTTGAAATAAGATTTAAATTTGATCCTAAAGATTTTCTAGATTTGCCAGAATATTTTTTTTGAATTTTAATCATAATAAGTTTGAAGAAATATTTCACAAATATTCTTTGTTGAAAAAACAGAAGCTAAAATGAAGAATTAAATAAAAATGTATTTATTATTCTTTACAATAAAAAAAATTTACTTGAACATTGATTTAAATTGTCAGGGAAGAAGAGGAAGGAATTTAAAAGGTAAAAAGGTTTAAAAATCCTAAAATAATTTTTAAGATTGTACTTTTTCTCTAAAATTTTCTTTCTGAAGTTATAAGAAGCAAAGTAAAAAAAATAAATGAATTCATTTAAACAAGTAAAGACCAAGTCTTTAAAATATTTTCTTGGACTTTCAAATTCTATTTGAGTTTTGTTTCTCTTAGAATTAGAAATGTCGAGCAAAGCGAGACCAGCTTGCTAGTAAATAAATCACATTTTAAAAATAGAGGCAGCTCACTGGTAAGTGCTGCTATTTGAGCTACATTTAGAACAGGCCAGCGGGCGACTAGTCTGGTCCTTATGGGCCACCTGGTGCCCGCGGGCACCGCGTTGGTGACCCCTGATCTATGAATTGCAAAAAAGTATATCACTCACGCAGAGGAGACAAGAAACTTTAAATAGAAAGTACGCTATAAAAAGCTGAGAAAACTACAAAGTAAAGCAAAAAAAAGGAAGGCAAAGCACTATGAGATTCAACACACAAAAATCTTGACCAACAACTTTAGCAAACAAAATCACTCTCAGAGAAAACAAAGAAATCAACAATTAAGGCAAAGCAATACTTAGCAACTTGGTTGGAGACTGTGGACGAAGGCTGGAGGTCCGTGGCGAGACTTATGACGAAGGCTGGAGGTCCGTGGCGAGACTGTGGCCAAAGGCTGGAGGTCTATGGCGAGACTGTGGACGAAGGCTGGAGGTCCGTGGCGAGACTGTGGACAAGGCTGGAGGTCCGTGGCGAGGCTGTGGACGAAGGCTGGAGGTCCGTGGCGAGACTGTGGACGAAGGCTGGAGGTCCGTGGCGAGACTGTGGACAATAGACTCTGGCACAAAACAAGAGGAGGACGAGACATTTCTGCAGATGAGGGAGAGGAGGACACAGGTGGACACAATCAGGCCCTCAGGAGAGACAGCAGACCAGTCAAACAGGAGGAAGGGCAAGAGAGGGGGAGTAAACCTTTCAAAATAAAACAGGAAATGACAAGACAACATGAAACTAGACGAAACTCAGACAAGACTTCACCCAGGTGTGACAAGATTAATCGCAATTCATTTTTGTAACGATTCTTAATCAATAAAAAAAGTGATTTAGAAAATATATATTTTTAGTAATATAGAAATGTATTAAAGCTGTGTTTTAGGGGTGTGAAAAAAATTGATTTTCAGATTAATGGTCATTCTTATTTATAATGATTCTTATCAGTTTTGAAGAAAAGCCAAAATGTATTTAAAAAAACATGCACATTTGAAGTAATATAGACATTAAAGCATTGTTTTAGGGGTGTAAACAAATCGATTTTAAGGTTAATCGCAATTATTATTTGTAACAATTATTAATCGAATAAAAAGTGATTTAAAAATATGCATTTTTAGTAATATAGAAATGTATTAAAGTTGTGTTTTAGGGGTGTAAAATAATCGATTTTGATATAATTGCAATTCTTATGTGTAACGATTCTTAATCGATTAAAAAATGTGATTTGAAAAAATACATATTTTTAGTAATATATCAAATGTACTAAAGCTGTGTAAAATAATAACTTTTCAGGTTAATGGTGATGTTTATTTCTTATAAATTTAAAAACAAATCAAGATTGTAATTAAAAAAATATATTCTTAGTAATATAGAAATGTTTTAAAGCTGTTTTTAAGGGTATAAAAATGATTTTCAAATAAATGGTGGTTCTTATTTGTAAGGATTCTCATCAATTTAGCAAAAAAAAAGTCAAAAATGTATTTGAATTTTTTTTGTAGTAATATAGAAATGTATTAAAACTGTGTATTAGTGGTGTGAATAAAATGTATCACATTTCTTATTTGCAATGATTCTTAATCAATCAAAAACAAATAAAATGTATTTTAAAAATTATGTATTTTTTAAGTAATATAGACATTAAAGATGTGTTTTAGGGTTGTAAAACCATCGATTTTAATATAATTGCAATTTTTATGTGTAACGATTCTTAATCGATTAAAATAAGTGATTTAAAAAATATTTATTTTTAGTAATATATCAATGTATTAAAGCTGTGTGAAATAATACATTTTCAGATTAATGGTAATTTTTATTTGTAACGATTCTTATCAATTTAGCACAAAAAAAATATCAAAACAAATATATTTATAGTAATATAGAAATGTATTAAAGCTGTATATTAGTGGTTAGAAAAAAATTATTTTCAGATTAATCACATTTCTTTTTTGCAACGATTCTTAATCTAATGATCTATTGCTAACGATGGATTCTGATGCGTCATCTATGTTGCTGCTCCTCGATCTTAGCGCTGCTTTCGATACTGTCGATCGTAATATTTTATTAGAACGTATCAAAACACGAATTGGTATGTCAGACTTAGCCCTGTCTTGGTTTAACTCTTATCTTACTGATAGGATGCAGTGTGTCTCCCATAACAATGTGACCTCGGACTACGTTAAGGTAACGTGTGGAGTTCCCCAGGGTTCGGTCCTTGGCCCTGCACTCTTCAGCATCTACATGCTGCCGCTAGGTGACATCATACGCAAATATGGTGTTAGCTTTCACTGTTATGCTGATGACACCCAACTCTACATGCCCCCAAAGCTGACCAACATGCCGGATTGTAGTCAGCTGGAGGCGTGTCTTAATGAAATTAAACAATGGATGTCCGCTAACTTTTTGCAACTCAACGCCAACAAAACGGAAATGCTGATTATCGGTCCTGCTAGACACCGAACTCTATTTAATAATACAACTCTAACATTTGACAACCAAACAATTAAACAAGGCGAGACGGTAAAGAATCTGGGTATTATCTTCGACCCAACTCTCTCCTTTGAGGCACACATTAAAAGCGTTACTAAAACGGCCTTCTTTCATCTCCGCAATATCGCTAAAATTCGCTCCATTTTGTCCACTAAAGACGCCGAGATCATTATCCATGCGTTTGTTATGTCTCGTCTCGACTACTGTAACATATTATTTTCGGGTCTCCCCATGTCTAGCATTAAAAGATTACAGTTGGTAAAAAATGCGGCTGCTAGACTTTTGACAAGAACAAGAAAGTTTGATCACATTACGCCTGTACTGGCTCACCTGCACTGGCTTCCTGTGCACTTAAGATGTGACTTTAAGGTTTTACTACTTACGTATAAAATACTACACGGTCTAGCTCCATCCTATCTTGCCGATTGTATTGTACCATATGTCCCGGCAAGGAATCTGCGTTCAAAGGACTCCGGCTTATTAGTGATCCCCAAAGCCCAAAAAAAGTCTGCGGGCTGTAGAGCTTTTTCATTTCGGGCTCCAGTACTCTGGAATGCCCTCCCGGTAACAGTTCGAGATGCTACCTCAGTAGAAGCATTTAAGTCTCACCTTAAAACTCATTTGTATACTCTAGCCTTTAAATAGACTCCCTTTTTAGACCAGTTGATCTGCCGTTTCTTTTCTTTTTCTTCTATGTCCCACTCTCCTTTGTGGAGGGAGTCCGGTCCGATCCGGTGGCCATGTACTGCTCGCCTGTGTTTCGGCTGGGGACATCTCTGCGCTGCTGATCAGCCTCCGCTTGGGATGGTTTCCTGCTGGCTCCGCTGTGAACGGGACTCTCGCTGCTGTGTTGGATCCGCTTTTGGACTGGACTCTCGCGACTGTGTTGGATCCATTATGGATTGATCTTTCACAGTATCATGTTCTCATATGTTCTCATAGTCATCAGTATAATCAGTATCACAGTATCATGTTCTCATAGTCATCATTGTCACCGACGTCCCACTGGGTCATTATTGTCACCGATGTCCCACTGGGTGTGAGTTTTCCTTGCCCTTATGTGGGCCTACCGAGGATGTCGTATTGGTTTGTGCAGCCCTTTGAGACACTAGTGATTTAGGGCTATATAAGTAAACATTGATTGATTGATTGATATTAAAAAACAACTAAAATGTTTTTAGTAATATAGACATTAAAGCATTGTTTTAGGGGTGTAAACAAATCGAATTTAAGATTAATCGCAATTATTATTTGTAACAATTATTAATCAATTAAAAAAGTGATTTAAAAATATGTATTTTTAGTTATATAGAAACATTATTAAAGTTGTGTTTTAGGAGTGTAAAACAATCGATTTTAATATAATTGCAATTCTTATGTGTAACGATTCTTAATTAATAAAAAAAAGTGATTTAGAAAATATATATTTTTAGTAAAATAGAAATGTATTAAAGCTGTGTTTTAGGAGTGTTAAAAAATAAATGTTCAGATTAATGGTCATTCTTATTTGTAACGATTCTTATTAGTTTTGAAGAAAATCCAAATTTATTTTAAAAAATACATATTTTTGGTAATATAGAAATGTGTTTTAGTGGTGTGAAAAAATGTATTTTCAGATTAATCACATTTCTTATTTGCAACAATTCTTAATCTATTAAAAAAACAACTAAAATGTATTTTAAAAAATATGTATATTTTAAGTAATATAGACATTAAAGCATTGTTTTAGGGGTGTAAACAAATCGATTTTAAGATTAATCGCAATTCTTATTTGTAACAATTATTAATTGATTAAAAAAGTGATTTAAAATATGTATTTTTAGTAATATTGAAACGTATTAAAGCTATGTTTTAGGGGTGTAAAACAATCGATTTTAATATAATTGCAATTAGTGTGTGTAACGATTCTTAATTGATTAAAAAAGAGATTTAAAAAATATCTATTTTTAGTAATATATCAAATGTATTAAAGCTGTGTAAAATAATAAATGTTCAGATTAATGGTGATCTTTATTTGTAACGATTCTTATTAATTTAAAAACAAATCAAGATATTATTTAAAAAAATATATTCTTAGTAATATAGAAATGTATTAAAGATGTTTTTTAGGGGTATAAAAAACGATTTTCAGATTAATGGTGATTTTTATTTGTAACGATTCTTATCAATTTAGCAAAAAAAAAAAAAAAATCCAAAATTTATTGAACACTTTTTTTTTTTAAGTAATATAGAAATGTATTTAGCTGAGTATTAATGGTGTGAAAAAATGTATATTCAGATTAATCACATTTCTTATTTGCAACGATTCTTAATCTATTAAAAAAACAACTAACATTTATTTTAAAAAAATTGTATATTTTAAGTAGTATAGACATTTAAGCTGTGTTTTAGGGGTGTAAACAAATCAATTTTAATATAATTGCAATTCTTATGTGTAACGATTCTTAATCGATTAAAAAAAGGGAGTTTAAAAATATCAAATTTTAGTAATATATCAAATGAATTAAAGCTGTGTAAAGTAATACATTTTCAGATCAATGGTGATTTTTATCAATTTAGCAAATAAAAATAAAAAAAGTTAAAAAATATATATTTTTAGTAATATAGAAATGTATTAAAGCTGTATATTAGTGGTGTGAAAAAAATGTATTTTCAAATTAATCACATTTCTTTTTTGCAATGATTCTTAATCTATTAAAAAACAACTAAAATGTATTTAAAAAATATGTATATTTTAAGTAATATAGACATTAAAGCATTGTTTTAGGGGTGTAAACAAATCGAATTTATGATTAATCGCAATTATTATTTGTAACAATTATTAATCAATTAAAAAGTGATTTAAAATATGTATTTTCCGAGGATGTTGTAGTCGTAATGATTTGTGCAGTCCTTTGAGACATTTGTGATTTGGGGCTATATAAATAAACATTGATTGATTGATTGATGATATTTTTAGTTATAAAGAAAATTATTAAAGTTGTGTTTTAGGGGTGTAAAACAATCAATTTTAATACAATTGCAATTCTTATGTGTAACGATTCTTAATCAATAAAAAAAGTGATTCAGAAAATAGATATTTTTAGTAATATAGAAATGTATTAAAGCTGTGTTTTAGGGGTGTGAAAAAAATTGATTTTCAGAGTACTGGTCATTCTTATTTGTAACGATTCTTATCAGTTTTGAAAAAAAGTCAAACATGTTTTAAAACAATTTTTTTTTAGTAATATAGAAATGTATTAAAGCTGTATATTAGTGGTGTGAAAAAATGTATTTTCAGATTAATCACATTTCTTATTTGCAACAATTCTTAATCTATTAAAAAAACAACTAAAATGTATTTAAAAAAATATGTATATTTCAAGTAATATAGACATTAAAGCATTGTTTGAGGGGTGTAAACAAATTTATTTTAAGATTAATCACAATTCTTATTTGTAGCAATCATTAATTAATTAAAAAAGTGATTTAAATATGTATTTTTAGTAATATAGAAATGTATTAAAGCTTTGTTTTAGGGGTGTAAAACAATCGATTTTAATATAATTGCAATTTTTGTGTGTAACGATTGTTAATCGATTGAAAATGTGATTTAAAAAAATATATATTTTTAGTAATATATCAAATGTATTAAAGCTGTGTAAAATAATGACTTTTCAGATTAATGGTGATTTTTATTTGTAACGATTCTTATCAATTTAAAAACAAATCAAGATTTTATTTAAAAAAAAATATATTCTTAGTAACATAGAAATGTTTTAAAGCTATTTTTAGGGGAATACAATGTGATTTTCAAATAAATGGTGATTCCTATTTGTAAGGATTCTTATAAATTTAGCAAAAAAAAAATCCAAAATTTGTTTGATTTTTTTTAATTTTTTTTTAGTAATATAGAAATATATTAAAGCTGTGTATTAGTGGTGTGAAAAAATGTATTTTCAGATTAATCACATTTCTTATTCGCAACGATTCTTAATCTATTAAAAGAACAACGAAAATGTATTTTAAAAAATGTGTATATTTTAAGTAGTATAGACGTATAAGCATTGTTTTAGGGTGTAAAACCATCGATTTTAAGATTAATCGCAATTCTTATTTGTAATAATTATTAATTGATTAAAAAAGTGATTTAAAATATGTATTTTTAGTAATATAGAAGTGTATTAAAGCTGTGTTTTAGGGGTGTAAAACAATCGATTTTCATATAAAATGGGTTGTACTTGTATAGCGCTTTTCTACCTTCAAGGTAGAAAAGCAAATACTTCCACATTTACCCATTCACACACACACTGATGGAGGGAGCTGCCATGCAAGGCGCCAACCAGCACCCATCAGGAGCAAGGGTGAAGTGTCTTGCTCAGGACACAACGGACGTTACGAGGTTGGTTCTAGGTGGGATTTGAACCAGTGACCCTCAGGTTGCGCACGGCCACTCTCCCACTGCGCCATTGCAATTATTATTTTGTAATGATTCTTAATCGACTAAAAAAAGTGATTTAAAAAATATCTATTTTTAGTAATATATCAAATGTATTAAAGCTGTGTAAAATAATACATTTTCAGATTAATGGTGATTTATATTTCTAACGATTCTTATTAATGAAAAAAAATCTATATTTTATTTAAAAAATATATTCGTAGTAATGTAAAAATGTATTAAATCTGTTTTTTAGGGGTGTAAAAATGATTTTCAGATTAAAGGTGATTCTTATTAGTAACAATTCTTATCAATTTAGCAAAAACATAAATCTAAAATGTATTTAAAAATATATATTATTAGTAATATAGAAATGTATTAAAGCAGTGTATTATTGGTGTGAACAAATTCCTTTTTAGATTAATCACAATTATTTTTTGCAACGATTCTTAATCTTTTAAAAAGAACCAAAAATGTATCTTGAAAAAATATGTACATTTGAAGTGATATAAAAATTAAAGCCGTGTTTTAAGGGTGTAAACAAATGTTTTTTTCAGATTAATTGCGATTGTTATTTGCAAGGATTGTTAATCGATATAAAAAAAGTGAATTAAAAAATATCTATTTTTAGTAATACAGAAATGTATTAAAGTTGTGTTTTAGGGGTGTAAAAAAATCGATTTTTCAGATTGATAGTTGTTATTATTTGCAACGACTCTTATCAATTTAAAAACAAATCAAGAACGGATTTAAATATTTATACATTTTTAGTAATGTAGAAATGTATAAGGCTGTGTAAATGGAGTGTAAAAAAGTTATTTTCAGAATAATCACGATTTTTATTTGTACATTTCTTAATCGATTAAATAAGTGATTTAAAAATATCTATTTTTAGTAATGTAGAAATGTATTAAAGCTGTGTATTAGAGGTGTAAAAAAATGATTTTCAGATTAATGGTGATTCTTGTTTGTAACGATTTTTAATCGATTAAAAAAAAAAATTTAAACTACTTTTTAAAAACTATATTCTCATCTGTTGTGTCCAGCCATTCAGACAAATGATAAAGTGGATGTAGATGATCTATATCTGCTGTACACATTGACTTTGGAAAAAAAATAATGTCTGATACTTCTCTTGTTGCCTTTTTTGGCTTTATTAAATGTTTGGGTAGAAATTTATTCAAGAAAAACAGCTTTATTTTCAGTAATACCGTATTTCTTTGAATAGTCGCCGGGGCGCTAATTAATTTAAAACCTCTTCTCATTCCGGCGCTTACCAAAGGCATGCGGTAAATTTAGGCCTTTGCTTATAAATTTGAGTGTGATGTAAGGATACCATCATGAAAAGCACATTTAATAAAAAAAAAAAACGTTATTATGGTCTTACCTTTACTTATAAATGAAGTCCATGCGCAGCTCCTTCTGATCAAAAGCATCGATAACTTGTTTATAGAAGTCTTCCTTATCTTTCTTCAGTTTTAAAAGTCTCTCTGTCTCGATGGAGATCTTCCTTTATTACCTCCTGCTTTGATTGAAAGTCCAGTTTAGAAAACTGTTTTATTTTAGATGTATAATCCTCCATGTTAAAAGTGCAAGCGAGAGGAAAAAATAAAGGATAGCTGCTCACTCTTGCTGCTTGTTGTCACTTCTTCTGCAGCCGAGTTGTTGCAAGAAGGATCACTAGCGCCCTCTACCACCAGGAGGCGGGAGTCATTTAATGACTCATATTTGACACACGCAGCTACGGTATATTAATAAAACATAGCTGCTTACTGTTCTTTTTAGTATATTCAATAGCTTGGACCTTAAATCCTACTGAATAGCTCTTAATCTTCTTCCCTTTATGCGATTTCAAATTATTGAAATCAGCCTCCTCCATTTTGAAAATGATGACAGGTGAAGTGTCACTCGTGACGTGACGAGTTTGACCCGGCGGAAATCATAGGCATATGCTAATTATTTCACGAAACAAGTTTGACCTGGCAGTAATTCTAGACAGGCGCATACTATTTACCGGGCAGACATTCAAGGAAATACGGTACATACATTTATTGGAGTTGTTTATCTATTTTTACGCAGGAATGTACTTACCGCATTTTTCGGAGTATAAGTCAAACTCGCCTCGTCACGAGTGACACTTCACCTGCCATCATTTTCAAAATGGAGGAGGCTGATTTCAATCATTTGAAAGAAGATTAAGAGCTTTTCAGTAGGATTTAAGGTCCAAGCTATTGAATATGCTAAAAAGAACAGTAAGCAGCTATGTTTTATTAATATACTGTAGCTGCGTGTATCAAATACGAGTCATTAAATGACTCCCGCCTCCTGGTGGTAGAGGGCGCGAGTGATCCTTCTTGCGACTACTCGGCTGCAGAAGAAGTGACAACAAGCAGCAAGAGTGAGCAGCGATCGTTTATTGTTTTCCTCTCGCTTGCACTTTTAACATGGAGGATTATATATCTAAAATAAAACAGTTTACTTTCAATCGAAGCAGGAAGTGGTAAAGGTAAAGGTAAAGATCTCCATTGAGACGGAGAGACTTTTAAAACTGAAGAAAGATAAGGAAGACTTCTATAAACAAGTTATCGATGCTTTTGATCAGAAGAAGCTGCGCATGGACTTCATTTATAAGTAAAGGTAAGACCATAATAACGTTTTTTTTAGTTAGATGTGCTTTTCATGATGGTCTCTTTACATCACACTAAAAATGTACAAGCGCAGGCCTAAATTTACCGCATACCTTTGGTAAGTGCCGGAGTGAGAAGAGGTTTTAAATTAATTATCGCCCCGGCGGCAATTCAAGGAAATACCATTCTGAATCGATTCCTGTTTGACTTGGAAGGGCCACAAGACAGTTGTGGTGCATGATGAACACGTCATGGATGGAAATGCATCCTTTGACTTGTGTCTTGGAAGTTCTCTGCGCAGGACGACACATTTGCCTTCTGCAGCGTGACAGCCTCCATGCGTCGCTGCCGGTGAAGGCCACGGCAGAAGAAGATTAGAGCCGTCTTCCCGCCAGATGGCCTCTTAATGAGCCCAGGCTGTCACCCTTTCATCCACGCCAGGCAAGGAGGAGGAAAAATGGCCTCCGCAAACACCAAGAAAGTCACAAAGAAGCGCTCAGCAGATGCCCAAACGTGCGCAGTAACAGCTCCGTTTACGTGCTCCGCCACTGAAGGAGCGACAATCCTCTCCAGCTCAACAGAAGCGGCGAGGCGGGAGAGTTATTTCCCACGCAATTAACATCCGAGCGGCTTTTTCATTAACGGCAGCTTTCAAATGTGGTCTGGCCTTGGGATGGAAGAATGTTTTCCTGCGCGGCCTCGTGAGGATGAACGCTGACGTTTGCCTGGAACATTCCAGAGGCAGCTTTAAAACATCCTCCAAACACAAAAGTCTAATTCATCCTTTTGTATACACGACTTAATTTCTTACCACAACACTTTAATCCCGATGAAAAGTGTCAGAATAATTGTGTACAAGTTATCACGCAACTTTGTGTTCCATTGTCTTTCATCTTATCGAGCAAAAAGGCTTGTAAAACTCCACTGTGAGCGATGGGATGCGACATGGAGGTGTCGGTTTCTTTGATCAATTGTCAGCCGCAGGATGATCTTGTCCTGACTTGGGATCTACAAAGCGGAGAGGGAGCAGGACATATTCTTTTCTTTGAACTGTTTATGACCGAATGCAACAGAGGTTTATGACCCCCGTCCCCTGCATAATGCTACGTAATGCTATGTAATCAGAAAATGTCCAAATAAAATATGCGGCGTGGAACTCCCTTGTCAGCGCGTGGGTGACACTGTGCGAGGGTACAGGTCCAGGCGCTCTCTTCATGAGGTAAATTGAATCCTGTGTCTGTTGGATTTCTTTGCTTCTTGTCTTGTCTAATAGATTTTCTTTGATCAATTGTCGGCCACAGTAAGATCTTGTCCTGACCCGGGATCTACAGAGTGGAGAGGTAGCAGGACTTATTATTTTCTTTGAACTGTTTATGACCGAATGCAACAGCAGTTTATGACCCCTGTCCCCTGCGTAATGCAATGTAATGCTATGTAATCTGAAAATGTCCAAATAAAAGAGGCGGCGTGGAACTCCCTCGTCAGTGCGTGGGTGACACTGTGCGAGGCTACAGGTCCAGGCGCTCTCCTCATGAAGTAAATTGAATCCTGTATCTGTTGGATTTATTTGCTTCTTGTCTTGTCTAATAGATTTTCTTTGATCAATTGTCGGCCACAGTAAGATCTTGTCCTGACCCGGGATCTACAAAGCGGAGAGGGAGCAGGACCTATTGTTTTCTTTGAACTGTTTATGACCGAATGCAACAGCAGTTTATGACCCCTGTCCCCTGCGTAATGCAATGTAATGCTATGTAATCAGAAAATGTCCAAATAAAAGAGGCGGCGTGGAACTCCCTCGTCAGAGCGTGGGTGACACTGTGCGAGGGTACAGGTCGAGGCGCTCTCCTCATGAGCTAAATTGAATCCTGTGTCGGCGGGATTTCTTTGCTTCTTGTCTTGTCTAATAGATTTTCTTTGAACAATTGTCGGCCACAGTAAGATCTTGTCCTGACCCAGGATCTACAAAGCGAAGAGGGAGCAGGACTTATTATTTTCTTTGAACTGTTTATGACCGAAAGAAACAGCAGTTTATGACCCCCGTTCCCTGCGTAATGCAACGTAATGCTATGTAGTCAGAAAATGTCCAAAGAAAGGAGGCAGCGAGGAAGTCCCTTGTCAGAGCGTGGGTGACACTGTGCAAGGGTACAGGTCCAGGCGCTCTCCTCATGAGCTAAATTGAATCCTGTGTCTGTTGGATGTCTTTGCTTCTTGTCTTGTCTAATAGATTTTCTTTGCTCAATTGTCAGCCACAGTAAGATCTTGTCCTGACCCGGGATCTACAAAGCGGAGAGGGAGCAGGACCTATTATTTTCTTTGAACTGTTTATGACCGAATGCAACAGCCGTTTATGACCCCGTCCCCTGCGTAATGCAACGTAATGCTATGTAGTCAGAAAATGTCCAAAGAAAGGAGGCGGCGTGGAACTCCCTTGTCAGAGCGTGGGTGACACTGTGCAAGGGTACAGGTCCAGGCGCTCTTCTCATGAGCTAAATTGAATCCTGTGTCTGTTGGATTTCTTTGCTTCTTGTCTTGTCTAATAGATTTTCTTTGATCAATTGTCGGCCACAGTAAGATCTTGTCCTGACCCGGGATCTACAAAGCGGAGAGGGAGCAGGACCTATTATTTTATTTGAACTGTTTATGACCGAATGCAACAGCAGTTTATGACCCCCGTCCCCTGCGTAATGCAACGTAATGCTATGTAGTCAGAAAATGTCCAAATAAAAGAGGCGGCGTGGAACTCCCTCATCAGAGCGTGGGTGACACTGTTCGTGGGTACAGGTCCAGGCGCTCTCCTCATGAGCTAAATTTAATCCAGTGTCTGTTGGATTTCTTTGCTTCTTGTCTTGTCTAATAGATTTTCTTTGATCAATTGTCGGCCACAGTAAGATCTTGTCCTGACCCGGGATCTACAAAGCGGAGAGGGAGCAGGACCTATTATTTTCTTTGAACTGTTTATGACCGAATGCAACAGCCGTTTATGACACCCGTCCCCTGCGTAATGCAACGTAATGCTATATAATCAGAAGATGTCCAAATAAAAGAGGCGGCTTGGAACTCCCTCGTCAGAGCGAGGGTGACACTGTGCGAGGGTACAGGTCCATGCGCTCTCCTCATGAGCTAAATTGAATCCTGTGCCTGTTGGATTTCTTTGCTTCTTGTGTTGTCTAATAGATTTTCTTTGATCAATTGTCAGCCACAGTAAGATCTTGTCCTGACCCGGGATCTACAAAGCGGAGAGGGAGCAAGACCTATTATTTTCTTTGAACTATTCGTGACCGAATGCAACAGCAGTTTATGACCCCTGTCCCCTGCGTAATGCTATGTAATGAGAAAATGTCCAAATAAAAGAGGCGGCATGGAACTCCCTCGTCAGAGCGTGGGTGACACTGTTCGTGGGTACAGGTCAAGGCGCTCTCCTCATGAGCTAAATTGAATCGTTTGTCTGTTGGATTTCTTTGATTCTTGTCTTGTCTAATAGATTTTCTTTGATCAATTGTCGGCCACAGTAAGATCTTATCCTGACCCGGGATCTACAAAGCGGAGAGGGAGCAAGACCTTTTATTTTCTTTGAACTATTCGTGACCGAATGCAACAGCAGTTTATGACCCCTGTCCCCTGCGTAATGCTATGTAATCAGAAAATGTCCAAATAAAAGAGGCGGCGTGGAACTCCCTCGTCAGTGCGTGGGTGACACTGTGCGAGGGTACAGGTCCAGGCGCTCTCCTCATGAGGTAAATTGAATCCTGTGTCTGTTGGATTTCTTTGCTTCTTGTCTTGTCTAATAGATTTTCTTAGATCAATTGTCGGCCACAGTAATATCTTGTCCTGACCCGGGATCTACAAAGCGGAGAGGGAGCAGGACCTATTGTTTTCTTTGAACTGTTTATGACCGAATGCAACAGCAGTTTATGACCCCTGTCCCCTGCGTAATGCAATGTAATCAGAAAATGTCCAAATAAAAGAGGCGGCGTGGAACTCCCTCGTCAGAGCGTGGGTGACACTGTGCGAGGGTACAGGTCGAGGCGCTCTCCTCATGAGCTAAATTGAATCCTGTGTCTGTGGGATTTCTTTGCTTCTTGTCTTGTCTAATAGATTTTCTTTGAACAATTGTCGGCCACAGTAAGATCTTGTCCTGACCCAGGATCTACAAAGTGGAGAGAGAGCAGGACCTATTATTTTCTTTGAACTGTTTATGACCGAATGCAACAGCAGTCTTTGACCCCCATCCCCTGCGTAATGCTACGTAATGCTATGTAATCAGAAAATGTCCAAATAAAAGAGGCGGCTTGGAACTCCCTCGTCAGAGCGTGGGTGACACTGTTTGTGGGTACAGGTCCAGGCGCTCTCCTCATGAGCTAAATTTAATCCTGTGTCTGTTGGATTTCTTTGCTTCTTGTCTTGTCTAATAGATTTTCTTTGATCAATTGTCGGCCACAGTAAGATCTTGTCCTGACCCGGGATCTACAAAGCGGAGAGGGAGCAAGACCTATTATTTTCTTTGAACTATTCGTGACCGAATGCAACAGAGGTTTATGACCCCCGTTCCCTGCGTAATGCAATGTAATCAGAACATGTCCAAATAAAAGAGGCGGCGTGGAACTCCCTCGTCAGAGTGTGGGTGACGCTGTGCGAGGGTACAGGTCCAGGCGCTCTCCTCATGAGCTAAATTGAATCCTGTGTCTGTGGGATTTCTTTGCTTCTGGTCTTGTCTAATAGATTTTCTTTGAACAATTGTCGGCCACAGTAAGATCTTGTCCTGACCCGGGATCTACAAAGCGGAGAGGGAGCAGGACCTATTATTTTCTTTGAACTGTTTATGACCGAATGCAACAGCAGTTTATGACCCCCATTCCCTGCGTAATGCAATGTAATACTATGTAATCAGAACATGTCCAAATAAAAGAGGCGGCGTGGAATTCCCTCATCAGAGCGTGGTTGACACTGTGCGAGGGTACAGGTCCAGGCGCTCTCCTCATGAGCTAAATTGAATCCAGTGCCTGTTGGATTTCTTTGCTTCTTGTTTTGTCTAATAGATGTCATCGGAGTTTGAAACTGACATCTTCTTGGTCCTTTGCGTTTTGGTCGCTGATTCAAATTCGGCTCGAAGGACCAAGACGATGTCAGGTTCAAACACGGATGACATCTATTAAATGTGTGATAACTTGTATACACTTATTCTGACAAAAAGTAGATTATTTTCGCCCGTCACCATTTAGGAGCACTTAAATTTTTTGGATTTAAAAGTACACATGTACAACACTTAAAACCTTCAGCATGTCAGTATGTGGGATTATATTACGGAATGGATGAAGCAAAGGAATCAACCAATGTATTAGGGCTGTACAGTATACCGGTACTAGTATAGAATCGCGGTGCAAATGAATCAAAAATGGTACTATACTCTGTTTGAAAAGTACAGGTTACCATTTTATTTATTTTTTCAACAGGCATGACGTGGTGACATTGCTGGTTTTACGAGCAGAGGAGCATGTTCGGCAGCGCGCACACACGCAGAGCTGAAGTCCGCACACAGGATCCTGGTGTAGGTTCCTGGGGAGTCCAAAAGCTCCAGGATGAATTACATAGCCAGGTTCACTGCATCATGTTTTTTAAACTGTAAATTCATTTTAAGTCCAATTTAAAATACCAATTCACCACTTTAGTCATCATTTTGGCATTTAAGAGACATTTTCTGTTTGTTTGATATTGTCATTACTGCCACAAGTGGTGGAAAGGTGTATTACAACTGAGTGCCGAATTGGCCCATACGGACCACAGCTGAGAAACAGGTATGTTTTGGTGGCCCAACAATGGGTTAAGAATCACTGGTGTAGACCACATCCTGATACTATTCATGGTGTAGACCACATCCTGATACTATTCATGGTGTAGACCACATCCTGATACTATTCATGGTGGAGACCACATCCTGATACTATTCACGGTGGAGACCACATCCTGATACCAGTCGTGGTGTAGACCACATCCTGATACTATTTATGGTGTAGACCACATCCTAAAACTATGTGTGGTGTAGACCACATCCTGATACTATTCATGGTGGAGACCACATCCTGATACTATTCATGGTGGATACCACATTCTGATACTATTCATGGTGGAGACCACATCCTGATACTATTCATGGTGGAGACCACATCCTGATACTATTCATGGTGTTGACCACATCCTGATACTATTCATGATGTTGACCACATCCTGATACTATTCATGGTGTTGACCATATCCTGATACTATTCATGGTGGAGACCACATCCTGATACTAGTCATGGTGTAGACCACATCCTGATACTATTCATGATGTATTTACTCTCTATCTGTATCGAGCCGCCCTTCCCAATTTACATTTAAGAGCTTGAGTTTAGCAGTTAGCACGACTTCTTGTATTCTCCTCTATTAGCTATTCCTCGTCCTCTAGTCCTCCGGTGGTAATCCAACTTGTTAGAAATATTCTTTATTGTAGAGGCGAGGATAATAGTTGGAACACACCCTTCGGTTCCCCTTCTTAAAAAGAGGAACCACCACCCCGGTCTGCCAATCCAGAGGTACCGCCCACCTATGTCCACGCAATGTTGCAGAGTCTTGTAGACCAAGACAGCCCCACATCATCCAGAGCCTTAAGGAACTCCAGGTGGATCTCATCCACCCTTGGGGCCTTGCCACCGAGGAGCATTTTACCTACCTCGACAACCTCAGCCCCAGAAATAGGAGAGTCCACCACAGATTCCCCAGGCTCTGCTTCCTCATAAGAAGACGTGTTGGTGGGATTGAGGAGGTCTTCGAAGTATTCCTTCCACCAATCCACAACATCCGCAGTCGAAGTCAGCAGAACACCATCCCCACCATACACGGTGTTGACACTGCACTGCTTCCCCTTCCTAAGGTGGTGGATGGTGGTCCAGAATCATTTCGAAGCAATCTGGAAGTTGTTTTACATGGCTTCCCCGAACTCTTCCCATGTCCAAATTTTTGCCTCCGCGACCGCTGAAGCTGCACACCGCTTGGCCTGTCGGTACCCGTCCGCTGCCTCCGGAGTCCTATGAGCCAGAAGAACCTGATAGGACTCTTTCTTCAGCTGGACGACATCCCACTAAGACAGGCACCAACCACCTTGCGGCCACAGCTCCAATCAGCTGCCTAGACAATAGAGGTGCGGATCATGGTCCACTCGGACTCAATGTCCTGCACTTTCCTCGTGACATGTTCAAAGTTCTTCTAGAGGTGGGAATTGAAACTCTCTCTGACAGGAGACTCTACCAGACGTTTCCAGCAGACCCTCACAATGTGTTTGAGCCTGCCAGGTCTGTCCGACATCCTTCCCCACCATTGCAGCCAATTCCCCACCAGGTGGTGATCGGTAGAAAGCTCCGCCCCTCTCTTCACCCGAGTGTCCAAAACATGAGGCCGCAAATCCGATGACACAACTACAAAGTCGATCATGGAACTGCGGCCTAGGGTGTCCTGGTGCCAAGTGCACATATGGACACCCTTATGTTTGAACATGGTTTTTGTTATGGACAATATGTGACAAGCTCAAAAGTCCAATAACAAAACACCACTCGGGTTCAGATCCGGGTGGCCATTCTTCCCAATCACGCCTCTCCAGGTTTCACTGTCCTTGCCAGTAGGACAAGGGAATCACCCCGGGGAGCACTTTCCAGTACTCCCTCGACTGTACCCAAAAAGGGTGGGTACTCTGAACTGCTGTTTGGTGCGTAAGCACGAACAACAGTCAGGACCCGAACTCCCACCCGAAGGCGGAGGGAGGCTACCCTCTCGTCCACTGGGTTAAACTCCAACGTGCAGGCTTTGAGCCGGGGGGCAACAAGAACTGCTACCCCAGCTCGTCGACTCTCACTGCCGGCAACGCCAGAGTAGAAGAGAGTCCAGCCCCTCTTGAGAGAACTGGTTCCAGAGGTAAGTCGGACTATATCCAGCCGGAACTTCTCTACCTCGCGGACTAGCTCAGGCTCCTTCCCCCCCAGCGAGGTGATGTTCCACGTCCCAAGAGCTAGCTGATGTGCCTCATCACATGTACTTGGCGAATTTCTCGGTAAATCTGCCAACTTTGCAACTCCTCTCAGGGACATGAATCATAGTCTTTGGATCAAGTCTACTGCCTGACGAAGCAGAACAAAATAGGATTAAATTGACAGAAAACAACTGAAAATCAACAGAAGAAAGTTCATTTTCAGTTCGAATCAAACTTGGCATTTCTTTAAAACCACTTTTTATTCCTTGCTCCTACGCCATCCATTGCGATCAATTATGCAAATGAGGTTTTCCAGCGACTTCCAGGACAGCCATTAACTATTTTCCAGGGATTTTGCAGCCCTGGGAGCAGCAGGTCTTGACAGGTCCTAAAAAAAAGAGGATTACCGTATTTCTTTAATTGCCGACGGGCCTATAGTATGCGCCTGCCTTGAATTACCGCCGGGTCAAACTTGTGACGTCACGAGTGACACTTCCCCTGTCATTTTTAAAATGATGACAGGGCTGATTTCAATACCGGTAATTTGAAATCGCATATAGGGAAGAAGATTAAGAGCTATTCAGTAGGATTTAAGGTCCAATCTATTGAATACCGGGTGTATGCTAAAAAACAGAAAGTATCTATTTTTTATTGATATACCGTAGCTGCGTGTGTCAAATATGAGTCATTAAATGACTCCTGCCTCCTGGTGGTAGAGGGCGGTAGTGATCCCTCTTGCAACTATGAGTGACATGATATGTGCTGTGACGGATATGACGCGAGGGGTGCACGACAGATCTTTTAGGATGTAACACTACTATTCCTATGCTGGCTATGTAAACAACCGGGCTGAAATAAAGCATGTTCCAGTCCTAAATACCCAGTGTATTATTTATACAATAACACTTCATGGTGGCAGCGGTGGGATAAAGAGATCACTCACGGAGCAGAACGGGAGGGGGAGTTGTCCGAGGGTAATTCTGTCGTCGCCCGCACGGGAGGAGCCGAGCTAATTGATAGCAGCAGTCTGATAGCAATCTTCTAAACTGGACTTTCAATCGAAGCAGGAGGTAATAAAGGACAATCTCCATCGAGACAGAGATAGTTTTAAAACTGAAGAAAGATAAGGAAGACTTCTATAAACAAGTTATCGATGCTTTTGATCAGAAGGAACTGCGCATGGACTTAATTTATAAGTAAAGGTAAGACCATAACTTTTTTTTATTTTTTATTAAATGTGTATTTCATTATGGTATCCTTACATAACACTCACATTTTTACTGCATGCCTTTGGTAAGTGCCGTAGTGAGAAGAGGTTTTAAAATAATTAGCGCATACTTACCTTTACCGCATGCCTTTGGTAAGCGCAGGAGTGAGAAGAGGTTTTAAATTAATAAGCGCCCCGGCGGCAATTCAAGAAAATACAGTAAATCATTCCCAGGCCGGAATGTGGGTAAAGACAAGTTTATAAAAGTGAGTATAAATCTGAGAAAAGCAAATTAAATCTGAGAAAAGAGTAAAAATCTGACAAAAGCGAGTAAAAATCTGAGAAAAGAGAGTATAAATCTGAGAAAAACTACATAGATCAGAGAAAAGCGAGTACAAATCTGAGAAAAGAGTGAAAATCTGGGGAAAGCGAGTAAAAATCTGAGAAAAGTGAGTTAAATCCGAGAAAAGAGTAAAAATCTGAGAAAAGCGAGTCAAATCTGAGAATAGAGTAAAAATCTAAAAAAAAGCGAGTACAGATCTGAGAAAAGCGAGTACAAATCTGAGAAAAGCAAGTTAAATTTGAGAAAAGCAAGAACAAATCTGAGAAAAGCGAGTTAAATCCAAGAAAAGCGAGTAAAAGTCTGAGAAAAGCAAGTCAAATCTGAGAAAAGTGAGTAATAATCTGATAAAAGCGGGTTGAATCTGAGAAAAGAGTAAAAATCCAAGAAAAGCGAGTAAAAATCTTAGAAAAGCGAGTCAAATCTGAGAAAAGTGAGTAAAAATCTGACAAAAGCGGGTTGAATCTGAAAACAGTACATATCTGTGAAAAGGGAGTACAAATCTGAGAAAAGCGAGTTAAATCTGAGAGAAGAGTAAAAATCCGAGAAAAGCGAGTTAAGTCCAAGAAAAGCGAGTAAAAGTCTGAGAAAAGCAAGTCAAATCTGAGAAAAGTGAGTAATAATCTGATAAAAGCGGGTTGAATCTGAGAAAAGAGTAAAAATCCAAGAAAAGCGAGTAAAAATCTTAGAAAAGCGAGTCAAATCTGAGAAAAGTGACTAAAAATCTGATAAAAGCGGGTTGAATCTGAGAACAGTACATATCTGAGAAAAGGGAGTATAAATCTGAGAAAAGCGAGTTAAATCTGACAGAAGAGTAAAAATCTGAGAAAAGCGAGTTAAATCTGAGAAAAGCGAGTTAAATCTGAGAAAAGAGTAAAAATTTGAGAAACACGAGTACAAATCTGAGAAAAGCGAGTTAAATCTGAGAGAAGAGTAAAAATCCGAGAAAAGCGAGTTAAGTCCAAGAAAAGCGAGTAAAAGTCTGAGAAAAGCAAGTCAAATCTGAGAAAAGTGAGTAACAATCTGATAAAAGCGGGTTGAATCTGAGAAAAGTGAGTAACAATCTGATAAAAGCGGGTTGAATCTGAGAAAAGAGTAAAAATCCAAGAAAAGTGAGTAAAAATCTTAGAAAAGCGAGTCAAATCTGAGAAAAGTGACTAAAAATCTGATAAAAGCGGGTTGAATCTGAGAACAGTACATATCTGAGAAAAGGGAGTATAAATCTGAGAAAAGCGAGTTAAATCTGAGAGACGAGTAAAAATCTGAGAAAAGCGAGTTAAATCTGAGAAAAGAGTAAAAATTTGAGAAACACGAGTACAAATCTGAGAAAAGCGAGTTAAATCTGAGAGAAGAGTAAAAATCCGAGAAAAGCGAGTTAAGTCCAATCTGAATCTGAGAACAGTACATATCTGGGAAAAGGGAGTATAAATCTGAGAAAAGCGAGTTAAATCTGAGAAAAGCGAGTTAAATCTGAGAAAAGCGAGTTAAATGTGAGAAAAGAGTAAAAATTTGAGAAACACGAGTACAAATCTGAGAAAAGCAAGTAAAAATTGGAGAAAAGCGAAATACATCTAAGAAAAGAGTAAAAATCAGAGAAAAGCGAGTTAAATGTAAGAAAAGAGTAAAAATCTGAGAAACGTGAGTACAAATCTGAGAAAAGCTAGTAAAAATCTGAGAAAAGCGGGTTAAATCTGAAAAAGGATAAAATTCTAAGAAAAGTGATTACAAATATGAGAAAAACGAGTAAAAATCAGAGAAAAGCGATTTAAATCTGAGAATAAAGTAAAAATCTGTGAAAAGCGTGTAAAAAATCTGAGAGAAGCGAGTTAAATCTAAAAAAAGAGTAAAACTCTGAGGAAAGTGAGTTAGACCTGAGACTCTACCTGCTGGAAAAGAACTTTGACATTGAGCACATTGGGTGGAAAGAGACTGGAAGCCAACACCTCTGTAAATAAAATCTGTGTTGCCTTTGAAGAAAGGAGTCATATCTTCACAAAAAGTCACCTTTGTGGTGTTCTCCGTCTCAATAAAAGCTCTGACTGATGGACTTTGTCTCCCAGCAGCCAGGAGTCGACCTGCTGACACGGCCCGCCCACACTTAGTTGTGCACAATGTCCTCGGCTCACCTCATTAGTCCGACAAGTCCCGTGAGGAGCGAGCACGCTACAGTAACATCCTCAGGCTTTTTTTTTTAAATCACGGCATTAAAAGTGACCTGTGGCGACCGGCTGTGTGGCCACAAATTAGCGTCGCCTGGGCCCGGAATATTATTTGGATTCAGTTGTCCCAGCATGCCGCTGTCGTGTTACCCGCTGCCTGACTCCATCTCATTGAGTAACGACAACAGGACCACATGGCGGCAAGGTCGAGTCCAAACAATCAGCAGCTTCACGCGGGGAAACTGAGTCAAACCTGCACGGGGCACAAAGCACACAGCGGCCCGCCTGTTCAAACCCAATAAATCTTGGCCTCACGCGAGTGGACTGACCCCACGTGAGTGGACCGACGCTGACTGGCTCAACAACTGCTCGACTCCACTTGCTCACAGTTTTTTAAATAGCGAATAATACATGAATTTGACTATTTCATTGATTGTTAGACGCACACCAAAAAAAAAAAACCTGTAGATTTTACAGTAAAATACAGGTCGCTCAAATTTTTCCTGTAAATTCTTCCGCTTATCCGAGGTCGGATCACGGGGGCAGCAGCCTAAGCAGGGAAGCCCCTCTCCCCAGCCACTAGCAGCTTTACTGTAAAATTGAGGGTGAGTCGGGTAGGGATTCATACGGCCCCATTCCTGTGTGATCATTTTGCAAGGCAGTCTTCTGAAAATGATGGAAAGCGCCACTCTCCATAGCAGCTGACACTGTTGTCAACGTTGTCCATTCATTTCCTACCGCTTATTCCCTTTTGGGGTCGCGGGGGGCGCTGGTTCAGGGTGTACCCCGCCTTCCGCTCGATTGTAGCTGGTCAACGTTGTAAAAGTTACAAAACACATGTTAAGGTATTAATCTGTCTACTGCCATCTGGTGGCCGAAGTGAATAGTCTTTGGCAGCCGTCCGTTGATGCGGGACAATGGAGTAAATGGTAAATGGGTTGTACTTGTATAGGGCTTTTCTACCTTCAAGGTACTCAAAGCACTTTAACACTACTTCCACATTCATCCATTCACACACACTCACACACTGATGGAGGGAGCTGCCATGCAAGGCGCTAACCAGCACCCATCAGGAGCAAGGATGAAGTGTCTTGCTCAGGACACAACGGATGTGATGAGGTTGGTACTAGGTGGGGATTGAACCAGGGACCCTCGGGTTGCGAACTACCACTCTCCCAACTGCGCCACGCCTTCCCTAGTAGCTTTGTTTCGTGTCTCGTGGGCACCTGTGAGAGTGACTAAATAGCCCAACCTGCAAATGGCAGTCTCTGGTGCACTTGGTGCAGATGTAGGATTGCTACTTCACTTCCGTCTTGTCCTTCTCTCTACAAGAGCCACATGTCTCGCCTCTTCGTATGTCCAGAGACCGCTCCTCAAGGCTGATGCCCGAATACAGTCGGCAGCGAGGCACCTGTTATGTCTACGGGGGCGCATAGCTGCGCTGGTAGCGTTCCTTCCAAGGCAGAAGACAAGCAGGAGCAGCGTGCAGGTAAGATTAAGGACAAAAATACAAAACTGAGGACGCTAGCAAGCGTGGAGCTAAACAAAACCAAAAGGTCATCAAGGGTGAAAAAACGAGGAAAGATAGTCCGTACAAAAATCACTAGAACGAGGAGAAAAACCGGGAGAACGTAACTGTTGCCTATCGCATACATTGACCCAGCAACTAATGCTGGGTGACAGGAAACTATAAAAGGGGAGTGATTAACACCTGGTGGGAACACTAATTGCAAAACTAAGACAGGTGAGGAGAGCCAGTGCCTATGGAAACTAAGACAGGTGAGGAGAGCCAGTGCCCATGGAAACTAAGACAGGTGAGGAGAGCCAGTGCCCATGGAAACTAAGACAGGTGAGGAGAGCCAGTGCCCATGGAAACTAAGACAGGTGAGGAGAGCCAGTGCCCATGGAAACTAAGACAGGCGAGGAGAGCCAGTGCCCATGGAAACTAAGACAGTTGAGGAGAGCCAGTGCCCATGGAAACTAAGACAGGTGAGAAGAGCCAGTGCCCATGGAAACTAAGACAGGTGAGGAGAACCAGTGCCCATGGAAACTAAGACAGGCGAGGAGAGCCAGTGCCCATGGAAACTAAGACAGGTGAGGAGAGCCAGTGCCCATGGAAACTAAGACAGGTGAGGAGAGCCAGTGCCCATGGAAACTAAGACAGGTGAGGAGAGCCAGTGCCCATGGAAACCAATAGAAAACATGGAAAGAGGGTGCACCCAGGCAACAAACTAAAACAGAAAAACTAACAAACCCAAATCATGCCATGACCTGGGTGACGGATCATGACAGCATCCCCAATAAGTCTTTGTCCTTCTTGCAATGAAGACGTGGTCGCCCAATCGATCGTTTGCTTTCCACGAGTTTGCCACACGGTCGGTCCTTTGGAATGCGTCCGGGTTCCATCCCTTGGACTCGACAAAGCCAGCGTAGGCGTCGCTCACCGGGGACGGTGAAGACGCTGATGAACCCAAGTTGTTGCAGGACTTGCGTATTTGATACTTTGTCCTGCCAATGGATGTTCAAGATGCACCAAAGGCATCTTAAGAGGAGGCTGTTCAGGCACCTCTCCATCCTCACGTAGGCGGTTATTGTCTTTCAGCTGTAGAGGAGTGTGGGCGAAGCACGCAGTTGTCCATGAGACAAGGGTTGTTCCAGACTCTAGGGTGTAGTTTCACCATAAAAACCGCTCACTTCTACATCCAGGGACAGCCAGCTTGAGACAGGGGACCCATAGTAGACAAAGTTGTCAGCAGCCTCCAGTTTGTGGTGTGGTCTGTGCTCTGCGCCAAGACTTGGATCCTCGTAAGGCTGATGGTCAGTCCCAACCCTTTGCATGTCTGGGGGAGGCAATTGATGAGCTGTTGGACACCGTCTTCCATGTGCCAGGACAAGACTACATGGTCCGCAAAGAGCAGCTCATGGATGAACACATCAGTCGCCTTGGTCTTGGAATGAAGGCGGCAGATGTTAAGTTGGCTACCAATCGGCCCTGGTGTGGATGTAGACTCCCTTGCTGCAGTCCTTGAAGGAATATTGGAGGAGCATCGGAAATAATATTCCTAAGGACACAGTCCTTCTTCACACCACTGCAGACTCAGAAGGCCTCAGAGATGGCGCCAGTGAAGCAGACGGTGCTGAGAATGTTCTCGTGGAATGGTGTGATCACAGCAAGTAGCAATTTTGACAAACTGTCAAAATACCTTTATATGTTCTTAATAATTGACATTTAACAAACAAAAACATGACTTTGCGTATATTTCTAAACTTTACTATTATCCAATATTGCCAAAACCATTTTATTATTCTTACAAACATTTTTTTTTTAATTAAAAATAAATACTTAAATAGCTGCTTGACTTATGACTTGTACACTGTAAAAATGACAATGACAAACTGTCCAAATATATTTATATTGTCTTAATAATTTACATTAACAAACAAAAACATGACTTTGCGTATATTTATAAACTTGACTAATATTCAATATTGCCAAAACCATTTGATCATTCTTACAAACATCTTTATTTTTTATTTATGATAAATACTTAAATAGCTGCTTGACTTATGACTTGTAAACTGTAAAAATGAAAATGACAAACTGTCAAAATACCTTTATATGGTCTTAATAATTGACATTTAACAAACAAAAACATGACTGCGTATATTTCTAAACTTTACTGCTATTCAATTTTGACAAAACCATTCTATCATTCTTATAAACATTTTTTTTTTTAGTAAAAATACATACTTAAAAAACTGCTTGACTTATGACTTGTACACTGTAAAAATGACAATGACAAACTGTCAAAATACCTTTATATGTTTTTAATAATTGACATTAAAAAAAAAGCTTACATATTTTTCTAAACTTTTTTTTAATTAAAAATAAATACTTAAATAGCTGCTTTAGCTGTGACTTGTACACTGTAAAAATGACAAAGACAAACTGTCAAACTACCTTTATATGTTCCTAATAATTGACATATATATAAAAAAACATGACTTAGCATATATTTCTAAACTTTACTACTATCCAATATTTCCAAAAAATCTTATCATTCTTACAAACATTTTTTTTTTTTTTTGGGAAAAATGAATACTTAAATAGCTGCTTGACTTATGACTTGTACACTGTAAAAATGACAATGACAAACTGTCAAAATACCTTTCTATGTTCCTAATTATTGACATTT
Source organism: Nerophis ophidion (assembly GCF_033978795.1). Classification (NCBI taxonomy): domain Eukaryota; kingdom Metazoa; phylum Chordata; class Actinopteri; order Syngnathiformes; family Syngnathidae; genus Nerophis; species Nerophis ophidion. The sequence continues at coordinate 21,997,433 of NC_084630.1, read as the reverse complement.
AAAAAAAAACAAACATGACTTTGCATATTTTTCTAAACTTATTATCCAATACTGCCAAAACCATTTTATCATTCTCACAAAATTTTTTTTTACTAAAAATACATGCTTAAATAGCTGCTTGACTTATGATTTGTACACTGTAAAAATGACAATGATAAACTGTCAAAATACCTTTATATGTTCTTAATAAATGACATTAAAAAAATAAAAAACGTGGCTTTGCACATATTTCTAAACTTTATTACTATCCAATATTGCCGAAACCATTTTATGATTCTTAAAAAGTCATGTTTTTTTAAAAATGTCAATTATTAAGAACATATAAAGGTATTTTGACGGTTTGCGGGCCGTATAAAATGAAGTGGCGTGCCAGACCTGGCCCCCGGGCCTTAAGTTTAACACGTGAACAACACAAGACTAAACTAATGTGACAGCAACAAGGTTACATCTTTTAATGTCGCACGCATTGTTTGCTTTTCTTCATCTCCCTCCGTCTTGGTGTTTGCGTGATGCCGTCTTCTTCCAGCCTTGACACGGATCACACGTGCAGGAATAAAGACGATGGCACTATCCGTCTTAGTCCACAAACGCTGCGACTCTTTCCCTCTCACGCCATCCCTTTTATCGATTCCATTTCAGCTGCACGTTTAACAGCACGGAGAGCTCGGGGTAGGACACTTAGTTGTTCCTTTAATTATAAAAATGTTGGAGCAGCCATTAAATGCATCTGTAACATTTTGTAAGTGCTGCCATCAATCAGTATTATGGCTACTGTACATGCGGTCCTGCACAGGCGGCGAGTGCTGCTGTCGCTTTGAAGACGTGTGCTTGTTCAGAAGTTTCATTTCAATCATTTGAGGTTTACACTGCACCTGCACACTAATCACGGGGATTACCTTTTTCTTCTTCCACATTTACACACATTTCAGCCTTATTCCAAAATGGAATACATGTATTTTTGTCTTCAAAATGATTCAACCTCCACACAATTTTGGTGTTTTAGCAAGTTGGATTTATTCTGTATTTTGTTTATAGTCATATCAAATAAAGATGTGTCAAATAGACACATGCAACTTAAATTGTAACACTGTATTTTACAAAATAGCAAAAAAGGACATTTTTCTTAATATCTCATTGCCAAAATGATTCAACCCCCTAGTTCCATGCATCTTTAGTACTTAGTAGAACACCCTTTGGCAGTAATGACATCTGTTGCGTTTTGACCCGTTCTTCCTTCGGTCAACGCCCCCAGATGGTTTGATGACACATAAGCTGGTTTTAAATCAATCAGAGACAGAGGTTGCTCATTTTTCTATTTTATTACCAAAGCGCCTTGGGAGATCAATCCAGATACAACATTTCAAAGCTCGGTCCAAATTGATTTAATCCTAAAATGGCAGTCACTCACTCTCACCTGCCCCTCTTCTTCTCCTCCCTACTTCGGACAGTTGAGATAGGGATTGTTATGTCTTCATTCCAACATTCCAAATTCAAGGTCTATGTAAAAGGCTCACACTTTAGCTGTTCTAAAATCTGACGAGGAAATAAAAAGACAACCAAATCCAACACATCCTTCAAAGGTGATACACAAGCGGACACAAGCTTCTTGCAAGCATCTACAGCAGGGGTGTCAAACTCAAATACAGAGTGGGCCAAAATTTTAAACGGAACAAAGCCGCGGGCCAAGGTTGAACAAATTAACCTTTTAATAGGGACCCAAACAAGTTTTGCATTAAATATTGAACAAGCAAGCCTTATATAACATTAGTGACATGCAAAATCCAGTTTCAAATAATAATAATGATAATTAAAAGAATATCAATGGCATATCAAATAAAATGTAAATAAAAACTGTATGTATTTTTTTCTATTTGCAATCTTCTGAAGTAAATATCACATTTTTTCCACAGGCTGATAATACATTTGAAAATAAAATAACAATGATGAATGAACCAAACATTCAAGCCTTGAAGAAGCAAGAGAAAATGCATGAATGAAACGTTAATTATTGGTCAGTTTGCTGTAAGTTTCCCGGAAGAGTTAGTGCTGCAAGGGTTTCTGGGTATTTGTTCTGTTGTGTTACGGTGCGGATGTTCACCCGAAATGTGTTTGTCATTCTTGTTTGGTGTAGGTTCACAGTGTGGCGAATATTTGTAACAGTGCTAAAGTTGTTTATACGGCCACCCTCAGTGTGACCTGTATGGCTGTTGACCAAGTATGCCTTGCATTCACTTGTGCATGTGTGTGTGTGTGTGTGTGTGTGTGTGTGTGTGTGTGTGTAAAAGTGACACGCTGTTAGTATGGAGGAAAAGCGGACGTGACGACAGGTTGTAGAGAACGCTAAAGGCAGTGCCTTAAATGCAAGCCCCCAATATAGGTTTCCAGGTTGAAATCGGTAGAAATTCGGGAGAATGGTTGCCCCGTGAGATTTTCAGGAGGGGCACTGAACTTCGGGAGTCTACCGGGACAATTAGGAGGGTTGGCAAGTACGAGTATTAGCAGGGAATGCGGTGTTATAACACCGGCGGGCCAGCTCTGATGCTAAATTGATATTGCCTCAAGGGCCAAATTAAATTACACGGTGGGCCGGATTTGGCCCGCGGGCCAGAGTTTGACACCCGTGATCTACAGGTATTTTAACCCATTCCTCTTGGGCAAAGGCCTCCAGTTCATTCATATTCTTGGGCTTGCGTGCTGCAACTGCCTTCTTCAAGTCCCACCGCAGCTTTTCTAGAGGATTTAGGTCTGGCCACTGTGAAGGCCACTCCAGAGTCTTCCAGCCCTTCTTCTGCAACCACTCTCATGTTGATTTGGAGGTATGCTTGGGATCCTTGTCCTGTTGGAAGGTCCAACGTCTCCCAAGCCTCAGCTTCCTCACTGACTTCATGACATTTGAAGCTAATATATCCTGCTAGGAAATAGAATTCATAATGCCTTGAACGCGCTGGAGATTCCCGGTACCTGAGGCAGAGAAACAGCCCCAGAGCATGATTGACCCCCCACCATGCTTAACAGTAGGCAAGGTGTTCTTCTCTTTGTAAGCTTCATTTTTTCTCCTCCTGACATAACGTTGATTCATAGGCCCAAAGAGTTTCAGTTTTGTCTCATCACTCCATAGAACAGTTTCCCAAAACCTTTGGGGTTTGTCCAGATGATTTTTCGCATACTGGAGTCTATTTACTTGTGCCTGGTAGTCAGAAGTGGGGTGCGCCTGGGAGTTCTGGCATGGAGGCCTTCATCTCGTAGTGCGCGCCTTATTGTCTGGGACGAAACCTGCGTTCCCCCCTCTGCAATGTCCTGTTGTAGTTCCTCAGCTGTTACCCGGGGGTTTTTCACCACTGTACACACACAGCATCCTCTTTCTACCACGCCCAGGCAGTGTCCCCACTGTGCCTTTAGCTTTAAACTTGCGAATTATTCTCCCAACTGTGTCTCTTGGAATGTGTAATGTCTTTGCTATTTTCTTATATCCATATCCTTTCTTATGAAGAGAAATTACCTCCTCTCTTGACTTCTTTGACCACTCCCTGGACTTCAACATGTTGCAAATACACCATTGACCATCTACAAGAAGCTGAGCGTCAGTCTTTTTCAATCAGTTTAATTGTTGCTCGTTATGGTTCTAATCACATCTACAGGTGTTTTCAACACCTGATTGAAAATACCTTATTCAAATTCTGTTCTTAGGGGGTTGAATAATTTTGTCAATGAGATATTAAGAGAAATGACACTGTTTGGTATGTTACAAAATATAATGTTGTAATTCAAGTTGCATTTGTCTAATTAATGCATCTTCATGTGATATGACTATAGACAAAATATGGAATAAATGTAAAACTTGCTAAAACACCAAAATTGTGTGGGGGTTGAATAATTTTGATCAAAACTATATTTTTGTCCTCAGAATTCTACACACAATACCTGATAAATACAATGTGTAAAGGTTTTATAAAAAAACTACAACAAATAGGAATTAAAGCTGCAAGCAGCGGTGGACAGGACTGCTTTGGCTGCTGCCCCCGCGACCCAAGCCCGGATAAGCGGTAGCTAGCCGGCAGCCATCTTAACAAATATTACACACGAGGGCACAACTAATGTTAATAATATTCAAATATTGTGTCATTGGCGCGTTTATTCCATTTACAAGATTATATACTGTGAGCGGTAGGAAAAAAAATTAGAAAAAACGTCTAGCTCTCTGTGTGAGCGCATGGCGGCCATCTTAGAATTTTTTTTCAGCGCAGCGGTTCTTTGAAGGCTAATAAAATTAAAACCGTAGCAGTGATTAAAACTATTTCATCAACTTTTAATCAGAAGGGTTCAATCTCTCTTTTCCTGCTTATTTGAAGCCGAAACAACAAACATCCTCAGAGGAGATAATGTAAGAAAAAAAGTGAATTTTTTTTAGCCAACTTTTGTATTTAAGGGGGAATTGCAAACTTCCTGTTGATTTTAGCTAGAGGTTGTTGGTGTATGAAATATAGGTCTAACTGAGACTCACGTAGTGGTTTTCGTTTCATGTTTCTACGACGTTCCTACTGGAAGTTAGAGACCGTTTTTTCTGTGATTTCTTCCTAGGGGGCGCTAGAGCGCAGTTTTGGGTTTTGGTTTTTAGATTAGATCACATTTTTTGCCAGTCCTGATGTGTGTGTCAAATTTGGTAAGTTTTGAAGCATGTTATGGGGGTCAAATTACAGCTCAAAGAGGCGGATATATAATAAAGAATAATAATAAAACCTTAGAAATTCAATGGGGTCCTCTGTACCAAAGGGACATTCGGTCCCTAATTAAAGCTGCAAGCAGTGATGGACGGGACCGCTTTGGCTGGTGCCCCCGTGTTAGAAGATGGATGGATAGTAGCTACTATTAGCAAACAGATAGACTTACCAACTCGGCGTAATATCTTAACATTGACACACTCTCTCGTTGCAACTCGGCCCTGATGGTCGACACCTATAAGTTTACAATTAGTTGTAAAATGTTGGACAGGTGTTTTTACGATGTGCAGGCAAACGACAACTTTAAAACATACCGGCTTAGCTACGGCACCTGGCAGCCATCTTGGTATAGATGATCACAGCCCCTCCCTCACGAATGTTGGTGCGTGCGCACCAGCAGCAGACGGTACGGATAAAAACAGAAGAAGAAAAAAGTGTCTCCCTCACTGTGTCTGCGCACGGCGGCCATCTTTGAAATGGTTTTCAGCGCAGCGGTTCTTTGAAGGCTGATGAAATCAAAACCGTAGCAGTAATAAAAACTCTTTCATCAAATTTTAATCAAAAGGGTTCAATCTCTCTCCTGTGGTAGTTTGAAGCCGAAACGCGCTCAGAGGAGATAATCTTTGGAAAAAGGTGACAGGTTTTTACAAAACTTTTGTTTTGAAGGGGGAATTGCAATTTTCCTGTTGATTTTTGCTGGGGGTTTGTCGCACATGTAATGTAGGGTGTAAGTGAGACCTACATAGAGGTTTTTGTTTCATGTCGCTACGACATTCCTACTGGAAGTTACAGGCATCTTTGTCTGTTTTCCTCCTAGGAGCAGTTTTGTCCGTGTTTTATTCCTAGGGGGCGCTAGAGCGCAATTTTGAGTTTTGGGGTTAGGTTTTTGGATTAAATCGCAATGTTTGCCAGTCCTGATGTGTGTGTCCAGTTTGGTGAGTTTTGAAGCATGTTAAGGGGGTCAAATTACAGCTCAAAGAGGCAAAGGTGAGTGTTTTTACAAAACTTTTGTTTTGAAGGGGGAATTGCAAACTTCCTGTTGAGTTTTTCTGAACAGTGTCAGTGTATGAAATCTAGGTCTAAGTGAGACCTACATAGAAGTTTTTGTTTCATGTCGCTACGACATTCCTACTGGAAGTTACAGGCAGTTTTGTCTGTGTTTTCATCCTAGGGAGCGCTAGAGCGCAATTTTTAGTTTTGGGGTTAGTTTTTTTTTTTTCATTAAATCGCAATGTTCGCCAGTCCTGATGTGTGTGTCAAATTTGGTGAGTTTTGAAGCATGTTTAGAGGGTCAAATTACAGCTCAAAACTGCGGAAAAATAATAAGGAAAGCATAAAACTCTAGAAATTCAATAGGGTCCTCTGTCCCAAAGGGACATTTGGTCCCTAAATAGCATGTACTTACACTATATTGACAAAGGTATTTGGCCAGCCATCCAAATGATGAGAATCAGGTGTCCTAATCACTTAGCCCGGTATATAGAATGAAGCACTTAGGCATGGAGACTGTTTCTACAAACATTTGTGAAAGAATGGGCCGCTCTCAGTGATTTCCAGCGTGGAACTGTCATAGGATGCCACCTGTGCAACAAATCCGGTCTTAAAATTTCCTCGCACCTAGATATTCCCAAATCAACGTTATTAAAAGCAACGCGAAGAGTTTGGGAACAACAGCAACTCAGCCACCATGTGGTAGGTCATGTAAACTGACAGAGAGGTCACCATAGTGCAAAAACGTTCTGCACAGTCAGTTGCGACAGAGCTCCACATTTTATGTCACCTTCCAATTAGCCCACGTACAGTACGCAGAGGGCTTCTTGGAATGGGTTTCCATGGCCGGGCAGCTGCATCTAAGCCATACGTCACCAAGTCCAGTGCAAAGTGTGGGATGCAGTGATGTAAAGCACGTCGCCACTGGACTCTGGAGCAGTGGAGACACCTTTTCTGGAGTGATGAATCACGCGTTTCCATCTGGCAATCTGATCGATGAGTCTGGGTTTGGAGGTTGCCAGGGGAACAGTACATTTTGAACTGGATTGTGTGAAATTTGGTGTAGGAGGAATTATGGTGTGGTGTTGTTTTTCAGGAGTTGGGCTTGGCAACTTAGTTCTAGTGAAAGGAACTTCGAATGCTCCGGGATACCCAAAAGTTTTGGACTAATTCCATGCTCCCAACCATGTGGGAACAGTTTGGAGCGGGCCCCTTCCTCTTCCAACATGACTCTGCACCAGTGCACAAAGCAAGGTCCATAAAGACATGGACGACAGCCTGGTGTGGATGAACTTGACTGGCCTGCACAGAGTCCTGACCTGAACCCGATAGAACACCTTTTGGGATGAATAAGAACGGAGACTGAGAGCCAGGCCTTCTCCACCAACATCAGTGTGTGACATTTTGGAAGAATGTTGAAAAATTGCTATAAACACACTCCGCAACCTTGTGGACAGTCTTCCCAGAAGAGTTGTAATATCTGCAAAAGGTCATATTGAGCCCTATGGGTTAGGAATGGGATGACACTTCAAGTTATTTCAATTATTGTGCAAAAATATGGGGAAACACACATCATAGCAACATTAAAGTAGGATATAGAGACCACAAAAATCCCCTCTTCATTAGGTCAGGATTACTAAAACTAAAAGAAATTGTAGAATTGAATACTCTATAAATGATGTTCAAAGCGAGAAATAAAGTTCTTCCAAAGGACATGCAAAAGTTATTTGTGTTCACGTCTGACGATGAGAACCACAGAAGGCCGCATGACTTTAAACATCCAAGAGCGAGAACAAATTTAAAACAAATGTGCTTGTCTGTTGTTGCTGTGAAAGCTTGGAATTCTCTAAACAAAGACTTAAAAAGCTGTAAGAATATCTTTGTATTTGTCAGGGTTATTTGTTGTCGAACCCCAAGATGCAGAGAAGGAGGCAGGCATTTGGTAAGTAAACATGATTTAATAAAGATACTAAGACAAAAACAAAACCAAAAGGGTACAAACAAAAAGCACGCACATGGGCGGATATGACAAACTAAGGGCTATGAACAAACTAATCGGAAGCAGGGAACAAAACGTAGTAAACTACAAAACATCTACCAAATATAGCTTACCGCTACGCTGCATTCACACGACCAGTAGGAATGACAAGTAGAAAATGACATTGATACGACAATAATCCAGCCCTGACTGGAGGAGAAAACAGGTCTTAAATAGTGGGTGGCTGATTGACACCAGGTGTGGCCAGGTGCCAATCAGCCACAGCTGAGGGTTACAACTTGAAGCAGTTCCAGTCCCATTTCCACCATCCTAGTCACTGCTGCTGTGTCCTTGGGCAAGACACTTTACCCATGCTCCCGGTGCCACCCACACTGTAGCTTCAATTGGCAGATAATGGCTTTCTCTATTTAAAGCGCTTTGAGTCTCGACAAAAACAGCACTATATAAATATAATTCACTTCACTATACAGTACTGGACATCAAACAAACATAACAAGAGGGTGATGGTGTCAGCCTTTGACATGGATGGTGTGTGCTCCTTCGACGCAGCGGGATTACAGGACGAGCCAGGTGTGAATTCAGGTACATGATTTATCAAATAAACAAACAAACTACAAAAAGGCAAACCAAGGAACGCTCAGTGGCGGATAATAATCTATACTATACTTAAAACAAAACAGCACAATGGCATGACTATATACAAACAAAACAAAACTAGCACAATGGCATAAATACAAAAACTTACACGGCATGGAACTGTGGCCGAGGACATGAAGGAGGTGCAGCATGGGTAGGGTGCGTGCGCATGTGAAGATCCCAGGACGAAGACAAGAAAAAGAGTGACTTAAATAATTCTGATCATTAGTGAAAATCAATCAATGTTTACTTATATAGCCCTGAATCACTAGTGTCTCAAAGGGCTGCACAAACCACAACACAAACCACTACCACATCCTCGGTAGGCCCACATAAGGGCAAGGAAAACTCACACCCAGTGGGACGTCGGTGACAATGATGACTATGAGAACCTTGGAGAGGAGGAAAGCAATGGATGTCGAGCGGGTCTAACATGATACTGTGAAAGTTCAATCCATAATGGATCCAACGCAGCCGCGAGAGTCCAGTTCAAAGCGGATCCAACACAGCAGCGAGAGTCCCGTTCACAGCGGAGCCAGCAGGAAAACATCCCAAGCGGAGGCGGATCAGCAGCGCAGAGATGTCCCCAGCCGATACACAGGCAAGCAGTACATGGCCAACGGATCGGATCGGACCCCCTCCACAAGAGAGAGTGGGACATAGGAGAAAAAGAAAAGAACTGGTCTAAAAAGGGAGTCTATTTAAAGGCTAGAGTATACAAATGAGTTTTAAGGTGAGACTTAAATGCTTCTACTGAGATAGCATCTCAAACTGTTACCGGGAGGGCATTCCAGAGTACTGGAGCCCGAAATGAAAGCGCTCTATTGCCCGCAGACTTTTTTTGGGCTTTGGGAATCACTAATAAGCCGGAGTCTTTTGAAGGCCGGGACATATGGTACAATACAATCGGCAAGATAGGATGGAGTTAGACCGTGTAGTATTTTATACATAAGTAGTAAAACCTTAAAGTCACATCTTAAGTGCACAGGAAGCCAGTGCAGGTGAGCCAGTACAGGTATATATATAGGTATATATGTATATAAAGGTATATACAGTATAGGCGTAATGTGATCAAACTTTCTTGTTCTTGTCAAAAGTCTAGCAGCCGCATTTTGTACCAACTGTAATCTTTTAATGCTAGACATGGGGAGACCCGAAGATAGTACGTTACAGTAATCGAGACGAGGCGTAACAAACGCATGGATAATGATCTCAGCGTCTTTAGTGGACAGAATGGAGTGAATTTTAGCGATATTACGGAGATGAAAGAAGGCCGTTGTAGTAACACTTTTAATGTGTGACTCAAAGGAGAGAGTTGGGTGGAAGATAATACCCAGATTCTTCATCGTGTCGCCTTGTTTAATTGTTTGGTTGTCAAATGTTAGAGTTGTATTATTAAATAGAGGTCGGTGTCTAGCAGGACCGATAATCAGCATTTCCGTTTTTTTGGCGTTGAGTTGCAAAAAGTTAGCGGACATCCATTGTTTAATTTCATTGAGACACGCCTTCAGCTGACTACACTCCGGCGTGTTGGTCAGCTTTAGGGGCATGTAGAGTTGGGTGTCATCAGCATGACAGTTTAGTGAAGGTTTTATACACTTCGAGCACAATAACAAGTTCTTTGGGGCGGCCGTGCCGGCAACTTGAAGGAGTTCCAGTCCCATTTCTGCCATCCTAGTCACTGCCGCTGTGTCCTTGGGCAAGACACTTTACCCATGCTCCCGGAGCCACCCACACTGTAGCTTCAATTGGCAGATAATGGCTTTCTCTATTTAAAGCGCTTTGAGTCTCGACAAAAACAGCGCTATATAAATATAATTCACTTCACTATACAGTACTGGACATCAAACAAACATAAGAAGAGGGTGATGGATCAACTTGTTTTTATATCAACAATCCAAAACAACTATAATTTCCAATTCCGGTCGGAATTGCGTGTGAATGCAATGGAAGGAAATTCCGGGAATTTGGGGAAAGGGAAAACATGTTAGGGACGGCGTGGCGCAGTGTGAGAGTGGTCGTGCGCAACTTGAGGGTCCCTGGTTCAATCATCACCTAGACCCAACCTCGTCAGGTCCGTTGTGTCCTGGGCAAGACACTTCACCCTTGCTCCTGATGGGTGCTGGTTAGGGCCTTGCATGGCAGCTCCCTCCATCAGTGTGTGTGAATGGGTGAATGTGGAAGTAGTGTCAAAGCACTTTGAATACCTTGAAGGTAGAAAAGCGCTAATCAAGTACAACCCATTTATCATTTATTTAAAGAGAGAAAACTAGAATTATATCAAACTGAGTTTTGATTTAGATTGGACGTGTCATTGTGGAAATGGAAAAGTATGTTGGAGTTTGGGTGTTGGTGGAGGGAAAAGTTATAACAGGGGTAGAGAACCTATGGCTCTAGAGCCAGATGTGGCTCTTTTGATGACCGCATCTGGCTCTCTGATAAATCTGAGCTGACGTTGCTTAACACGATGAGTAATGAATAATTCTACTTGACATCACGGTGTTAAAAATAATGTTCCAAATATCAATTATTCTCATGCATTTCTAATCCGTCCATCCGTTTTCTACCGCACCGGTTCAAGAAGTTGCGTCAATGGTAAGAAGTTATCTATTTATTATTGGTTAGTGTGGGGCTTGCCCTCCTGGGGGTTCTTCAGACATGAGTGCCTGTTTCAGGGTTACAATATTGTTTTGTTTTTCAATAAATCTCTCAGTTGTTTTCCAGCAATTGTATTTCCAGCCCCAACCCAGTCTCTCCTCCAGGATGCTGCTTATAACAGAGCGACAGGTGATTAGATATCAAGGACCAGGTGGGCCTTCTACGCACCTGTCGCTGCAGGCCCGCAGGCCACGCCCCCTCCACAGTTAGCTTCTGTTATCACAAAGAATAAGAGACCTATTATACTCTAGAAATGTTGGTTTTACTTAAAAATGCACGTGTTTAGTTGTGTTCAGTGTTAAAAACAATATTATATGTCTCTTACGGAAATATATTTCAAAATATTTGGCTTTTTGGCTCTCTCAGCCAAAAAGGTTCCCGACCCCTGAGTTATAAGGTCATCTAAAATACTGTATTTTGTGTTAAAAAAGGAGCGGATAAATATAAGAATATTATTCTTCTATCTGCTCCTTTCTGAGCATGGAAATGTATAAGAAAAACAAACAAACAATGAAAGTGTCAATTCGGTTTATTCTTATTTACAAACCCTGTTTCCATATTAGTTGGGAAATTGTGTTAGATGTAAATATAAACAGAATACAATGATTTGCAAATCCTTTTCAACCCATATTCAGTTGAATATGCTACAAAGACAACATATTTGATGTTCAAACTCATAATTTTTTTTTTTTTTTTTTTGCAAATAATCATTAACTTCAGAATTTGATGCCAGTAACACGTGACAAAGAAATTGGGAAAGGTGGCAATAAATACTGATAAAGTTGAAGAATGCTCATCAAAAACTTATTTGGAACATCCCACAGGTGTGCAGGCTAAGTGGGAACAGGTGGGTGCCATGATTGGGTATAAAAACAGCTCCCAAAAAATGCTCAGTCTTTCACAAGAAAGGATGGGGCAAGGTACACCCCTTTGTCCACAACTGCGTGAGCAAATAGTCAAACAGTTTAAGAACAAGTTTTCTCAAAGTGCAATTGCAAGAAATTTAAGGATTTCAACATCTACGCTCCATAATATCATCAAAAGGTTCAGAGAATCTGGAGAATTCACTCCATGTAAGCGGCATGGCCGGAAACCAACATTGAATGACTGTGACCTCCCATCCCTCAGACGGCACTGTATCAAAAACCGACATCGATCTCTAAAAGATATCACCACATGGGCTCAGGAACACCCCCTGTCACTAAATAAAGTTTGTCGCTACATCTGTAAGTGTAAGTTAAAGCTCTCCTTTGCAAAGCGAAAGCCATTTATCAACAACATCCAGAAACGCCGGCGGCTTCTCTGGGCCCAAGATCATCTAAGATAGACTGATGCATAGTGGAAAGGTGTTCTGTGGTCTGACAAGTCCACATTTAAAATTGTATGACTGTGACCTTCCATCCCTCAGACGGCACCGTATCAAAAACCCACATGAATCTCTAAAGGATATCACCACATGGGCTCAGGAACACTTCAGAAAACCACTGTCACTAAATACAGTTGGTCGCTACATCTGTAAGTGCAAGTTAAAGCTCTCTTATGCAAATCAAAATACATTTATCAACAACATCCAGAAACGCCGCCGGCTTCTCTGGGCCCGAGATCTGGCTTGTAGATATGCATTTTGATGAAAGGAATAAAAATAAATGATGATGATGATGATATGTGAGTCAAGGCAGGTGGACAAATACTTTTGGCAACAGAGTATAAGAAAAATAAATCACATGTACTTAGGTATACACAATCTTTGCTGGGGATATCGGCCGTGAGCTCAGGTTCATCCTGTTCCAGCCTTGAAACACTTCTGGAAATGAATGAATTACATTTTGCAATAAGGAGACCACTTCACCGGTTATGGCTTTTGTATTTTCCAAGTGCAACGACAACAAAGTTGTATTCTAGCAGCATTTATTGAAGATCCCTCCGAAGCGGCCTCGTGCCGGCTGATAACACCCTTGGACACGTCCTGTGGTGAGAGAGTGGCCTCTTCATGTGATAACAGCAGCTTTCACACACGGCCGGCCAAAATGTCTGACACTGAAGCGGGGATTGAAAGCCGTCGCTGGTGCACAGCGGCAGGCGCTAAGCACTTCAGAATAGAACCTTTCATCTCGCCGCCGAGTGCTGAGAAACGCTATTCAAGGTCCAAATGGTGCAGCCGTCCAACAAAATAAAACTCCACAGGAGTTCAGTATTCCAAGCTCGTACATCGAGAGACGTGTCCAAAAAGATCTGAATGTATTTGGATGTTTTGCTTTAAAGTGTCATTGTTCTGGATCACATGTTTGCAGGACTGTGCACACATGGCTCTCTGTTAAGGAAGAATATCAGTCGCTCCTTTGGCGACAACAATGCGGCCAATGGGGGCCTTTACCTAAAGTTCCTATTTTGGAGGCAAATTGTCAACCAGAAATTGCTTTTTGTTGCCGATGCATTTTTTTGAGCTTTTGCATGCATTTGTTTGGTGCGGACAGGAAGTGATGGCCTACATTAGCAGTTTGGACGAGTGCCCTCGGAGAGAAGACAGATACAAGCGGCGATAAAATCCTCCATAATACATGGAATGGGCGACACGTGGTGTGGAAAACACTCGCCTGTTCCTCCTTCAGATGCAAACGAGATAATACATTTTGCTCGACCATTTATTGACCTACAAATTATTGCAAATAAACGATATTGTCACAGTTATTTGTTGACGTAAGTAAACATGATTTAATAAAGATACTGAGACAAAAACAAAACCAAAAGGGTAAAAAAAAAAAGCACACACATAGGAGGATTTAACAAACTAAGGGCTTTGAACAAACTAATCGGAAGCAGGGAACAAAAAACAGTAAGCTACAAAACATCTACCAAATATAGCTTACCGCTACGCTGCATTCACACGACCAGTAGGAATGACAAGTTGAAAATGACATTGACACGACAGCAACGACAGGAGCGACATGTGGCAACGACAATGATCCAGCACTGACTGGAAGATAAAGTGGGTACAAATAGGAGCGGGCTGATTGACTACAGGTGTGGCCAGGTGCCAATCAGCCGCAGATGAGGTGACAACAGCACACAGGGAGACAAACAGGAAGCTGAACCAAAATAAGAGCACTTGACAGGAACTAAAGACAGGAGATACTAAACACAGAGGAAACAAAGACAAATGCAGAGGAAAAAACTAAAACAGACAAACTGTCAGGGGAAAGCCTGACAGATATTGTGGCAACACTATTTTGAGACCAAATTAAACAACAATGTAATGATCATACATTATAATAATCAAGAAAAAAAACGTGTATTTCTCATCTGTTTACATTAGAAATGGGATTACGTTATACATCCTTTAGATCAGTGGTTCCCAAACTTTTTTTGTCATCCCGCACTTTGGACAAGGGGGAGTTTTCAAGCCCCACCTGCGCCCGTCGCCCCAACACAACGCTGATTCCAAGCTTAACATTTTCAAACTTATTGAAAATCAAGTAACATCAAGTTGTATACATTCAAACTCAATATCATAAAATAACATCAAGTTCAATAGTGAATAAAATAACTGTGCAGCTGTGGTATAACTTGCATCAAGTTCAATAATAAATTAAAGCTGCAAGCAGCGTTGGTCGGGTCCGCTTTGGCTGCTGCCCCTCCCACTAAAGCCCTGGTCTAAGTCAGACCTACATAGAGGTTTTTGTTTCATGTCTCTACAACATTCCTAACAGCAGTTACAAGCAGTTTTTTCTGTGTTTTTTCCTAGGGGGCGCTAAAGCGCAATATTGATTTTTGGGGTTTGGTTTTTTATTGGATGGCAATTTTTGCCAGTCCTGATGTGTGTATAAAATTTGGTGAGTTTTGAAGCATGTTAAGGGGGTCAAATTACAGCTCGGCTTTTCTGGATGTTGTTGATAAATGGCTTTCGCTTTGCATAGTAGAGCACTAACTTGCACTTTGAAGCATTTTAAGGGGGTCAAATTACAGCTCAAAGAGGCAAAAACTGCATTTTTTAAGAATCTTTGCGCAGGGGTTCTTTAAAGGCGCGTAAAATCAAAACCGGAGCAGTAATCAAAACTCTTTGAACAACTTTCAGAAGGGTTCAATCTCTCTTCTGTGCGAGTTTGAAGCCGAAACGACAAACGCGCTCAGAGGAGATAACGTTTGAAAAAAGGTGAAGGGTGTTTACAAAACTTTTATTTTGAAGGGGTAATTTTTAACTTCCTGTTGATTTTTGCTGAAAGATGTCAATCATTAAAATGTAGGTCTAAGTGAGACTTACATAGAGGTTTTAGTTTCATGTCTCTCCGACATTCCTACCGGAAGTTACAAGCAATTTTGTCTGTGCTTTCTTCCTGGGAGCAGTTTTTTCTGTGTTTTATTCAACAATTGCGCCAGAGCGCAAATTTTATTTTTGGAGTTTGTTTTTTTCATTAGATCACAATTTTTGCCAGTCCTGATTGGTGTGCCAAGTTTGGTGAGTTTTGACGCATTCTAAGAGGGTCAAATTACAGCTTAAAGAGGCAAAAATTGCATTTTTTGCGAACATTTTGTTTTGAAGGGGTTTTTGCCAACTTCCTGTTAATTTTTGCCACAGAAGTTTGAATTGGGAAATGTAGGTCTAAGTCACTCCTACATAGAGGTTTTTGTTTTATGTCTCTACAACATTCCTAACGGAAGTTACAAGCAGTCTGTTTTTCTTTTCCTACGGGGCGCTAGCGCGCAATTTTGATTTTTGGGGTTTGGTTGCTTAATAAATTGGGAAGGTTTGCCATACCGACGTGTGTGTAAAATTTGGTGAGTTTTGAAGCATTTTAAGGGGGTCAAATTAGGGTGCGAAGGAGTGGAATAATAATAAAGAATAAAGAATAATAAAACCCTACAGTTTCAATAGGGTCCTTTGGCCAATTGCAGAAGAACTCCTTTGGAGTCCTTTTGCAATGGGCCTGGCGGACCCTAATAAAATAACTTGCATCAAGTTCAATAATAAATAAAACAAAAGTGTTATTACTTTTATCAAGTTCAATAATAAATCAAAACAAGTGTTATAACTTGCATCAAGTTCAATAATAAATCAAATAAAAGTGTTATAACTTGCATCATGTTCAATAATAAATCAAAACAAGTGTTATAACTTGCATCAAGTTCAATAATAAATACAACAAAAGTGTTATTACTTTTATCAAGTTCAATAATGAATCAAAACAAGTGTTATAACTTGCATCAAGTTCAATAATAAATCAAAACAAGTGTTATAACTTGCATCAAGTTCATTAATAAATCAAATAAAAGTGTTATAACTTGCATCAAGTTCTATAATATATCAAATAAAAGTGTTATAACCTGCATCAAATTCAATAATAAATCAAACAAAAGTCTTCTAACTTGCATCAAATTCTATAATAAATCAAAACAAGTGATACAGCTTGCATCAAGTTCAATAATAAATCAAATAAAAGTGTCACTTTGCAATCTTTGCAAAAAAAAAAGGAGGAGCTAAGCATTTGCAAATCCTCGCACAGTGACTCGTCATTCACAGAGCGGACGTATGCGATGAACAGGCAGTCTTTATTGCTGTCAGTAGCTTCGTCCACTTGTAAAGCAAACCAACTTTCATTTATTTGTCTACGAGTTGTTCCTCAAGATCACTTGCAATGTTGCATATGCGTCTCGCAACTGTGTCGTTTGACAGTGGGACAGCTTTTAATTTTGCTGCGCTTGTCTCGTCAAGCATGACTGACACCATGTCTCTTGCAGCGGGGAGAATGAGCTGCTCAGCAATTGTGTGTGCTTTTTTGCATTGTGCAGTTCTGTATGCAACTCTATATGAAGCCATTTGAGCGTTGCTGTTTACCGATGCAGCTTTTACCATGCGCTTCTCCTGTTGACGGTACTCTGCCAGTTTTCTTTGAAAGAAATCAAGTGGCTTGAAATCAAGATGCTCGGATTGAGAGCAGGTGTGTCGTTTACGCACCTGACTCTGATGGCTGCAGTGTCGCTCCAGGCGTGCCCCGCCTCTCCGCTCCGCTGCATGCTCCGCTGCATGCTCCGCTGCATGCTCCGCTGCATGCTCCGCCTCCTGGCCGCCATCTTGGGCAGGACCGCTGTTTGTCCTAGCCTGCTGTTGGCTACGTCTCTCCACAGAGCCATTTTGGGATCTTTACATCAACACACAGAAACGGCACACCTCCCGCAGTCATATATCCCAGCATGCACCGCTCACTTCTTCTTCTACGAGGGAAAATAAGGTAGGCGGCTGCTTACCGTAGTTGCGAGACCTCTTGTGGCATGTTAATTTCGGACACTGAAGAAGAATTCGAGTGATTCATGGATTAGGAATAACTTAAAGAGGAACATTATCACAATTTCAAAAGGGTTAAATACAATAAAAATCAGTTCCCAGTGGCTTCTTGTATTTTTTCAAGTTATTTTCAAAATTTTACCGGTCTCGGAACATCCCTAAATAAAGCTTTAAAGTGCCTTATTTTCGCTATCTTCGAAACCACTATCCATTTCCCTGTGACGTCATACAGTGCTGCCAATGTAAACAAACAATGGGAATACCACAGCAAGATATAGCGACATTAGCTCGGATTCAAACTCGGATTTCAGCGACTTAAGCGAGTCAACAGATTACGCATGTATTGAAACAGATGGTTGGAGTATGAAAGTATTGAAGAAGAAACTGAAGCTATTGAGCGAATAGCTATTGATGCTATTCATAGCCATAGCATGGCCGAATAGCTGCGTTAGCATCGCCGGTAAAATTTGCGGACCAAACGATCTGGACTTTCACATCTTTTGTTACTGGAGCAACTTAAATCCGTCGATTGGTAATTGTTTTTTTCGCATTAAATGTGGGTGGAAGGAAACGTAATATAGTTGCAAATGCATCTGCAGGTTATCCATACATCTCTGTGCCATGTCTGCTTTAGCACCGCCGGTAAATAGCATGTAAGCATCGATTACCGTAGCATGTTAGCATCGATTAGCTGGCAGTCAACATCAACAAAACTCAACTTTGTGATTTCGTTGACTATCGTTGCAAATGCATTTGCAGGTTATCCATACATCTCTGTGCTATTTCTGCCTAAGCATCGCCGGTAAAATGTGGAGACACTCCAGCACATTCAATGGGGGTCTGGCGGCAGACACTTTCGCATCTTCGGGCCAGTGGTGCAACTTGAATCCTTCCCTGTTAGTGTTGTTACACCCTCCGACAACACACCGACGAGGCATGATGTCTCCAAGGTTCCAAAAAATAGTCGAAAAAACGGAAAATAACAGAGCTGAGACCCGGTGTTTGTAATGTATAGAAAATGAAAATGGCGGCTGTATTACCTCGGCGACGTCACATTCTGACGTCATCGCCTCCAGCGCAATAAACAGAAAGGCGTTTAATTCCCCAACATTTACCCATTTAGAGTTCGGAAATCGGTTAAAAAAATATATGGTCTTTTTAATGCACCATCAAGGTATATATTGACGCTTACATAGGTCTGGTGATAATGTTCCCCTTTAATAAAGTGAGCTTTACATGTTTATTCTGTGTGTTGTGTTGTGTGACATTATCGTTTGAGCAACGTTGAGTTATTGATATATTGTTATTGCTTTGCACTATTTTGAAACGTCGTTAAAGGGGAACATTATCACCAAACCTATGTAAGCGTCAATATATACCTTGATGGTGCAGAAAAAAGATGTTTTTTAACCAATTTCCGAACTCTAAAAGGGTGAATTTGGCGATCTAAACGCCTTTCAATTGATAGCCTGTCGAGCCATGACCTTTCACCCGTGACGCCACAACTTGACCAAGTCCAATCATCTCTGTTATTTCGCGATATCCTCACATGAATGTGTGGATATCCTGCGACACTCAAAGCAGATGCATTTCCAACAATAAAGTCAACGAAATCTGCAATATTGGAACATAGACCACCACTGAATCTGCCAGAGTGCGAGCAATTCAGGGACGACGGCAGTCTCTTCCCGCAGACGAGCGAGGTAAACCCCCTGGATGTCTTGGCTAAGATGTGAATTATGCCACTTCTTTTTCTGTCTCATTTTGTCCACCAAACTTATCACGTTGTGCACGAACGCACAATAGTGAGTTTTGTTGATGTTATTGACTTATGTAGAGTGCTAATCAGACATATTTGGGCACAGCATGTCTGCAAGCTAATCGATGCTAAAATGCTACGTAGGCTAGCTGTATATGTACATTTTGCATCATTATGCCTCATTTGTAGCTATATTTGCATCCAGCCTTTCCCTCCACCCACATCTAATGCCAAACAAACACATACCAATCGTTGGTTAGAAGGCGATTGCCGAATTCGTACTCGCTTCATCCCGTGCCGCCGTCTGTCGTGATATGGCTCAAAAGCGTCTGTTTCTTCTTTAATTTCGTTTTCGGTACCTGCCTCCACACTCCAACCATCCGTTTCAATACATGCGTAATCCGTTGACTCGCTTACGGCGGCGAAATCCGAGTCTGAATCCGAGCTAATATCGCTATACCTTTCTGTGCTATCCGCCATGTTTGTTTCTGTGTGGTCACGCTGTGACGTCACAGGATAATGGACGGGCGGATATAACGACGGTTAAAATCAGGCACTTTGAAGCTGTTTTTCGGGATATTACGTGTTGGGTAAAATTTAGAGAAAAACTTAGAAAAATGAAATAAGCCACTGGCAACTGATTTTTATTGGTTTTAATCCTTGAGAAATTGTGATAATGTTCCCCTTCAATGGAGTGAGTGTCGCTGCTGTTATCTAGCACATGGGTGTCAAACTCTGGCCCGCGGGCCAAATTTGGCCCGCCGTGTAATTTCATTTGGGGCTGAGGCAATATCAAATTAACATTAGAGCTGGCCCGCCGCTGTAACACCGCATTCACCACTAATACTCATACTCGTCAACCCTCCCGATTTTCCCGGGAGACTCCCGAAGTTCAGTGCCCCTCCTGAATTTCTCCCGATTTCCACCCGGACAATAATATTGGAGATGGGCCGTAAAAGCACTGCCTTTGGCGTTCCCTACATTTTGCCACGTCAACTTTTTCTACATACAAACAGCGTGCCGGCCCACTCACATAATATATGCAGCTCATACACACACACAAGTGTATGCAAGGCATACTTGGTCAAGAGCTATACGGGTGACACTGAGGGTGGCCGTATAAGCAACTTCAACACTGTTACACATATACACCACACTGTGAACCCACAGCAAACAAGAATGACAAACACATTTCGGGAGAACATCCACACCGTAACACAACATAAACACAACTGAACAAATACCCAGAACCCCTTGCATCACTAACTCTTCCGGGATGCTACAATATATACCCCTGCTACCACCAAACCCCGCCCCAACTCAAACATGCCGCCAAAAAGAGGCATTCAATTTGTATTTTTATTTTATTTGATATGCCATTGATATTTTTTAATTATTATTATTTAAAACTCGGTTTTGCATGTCACTATAAAGTTATATAAGCCTTGCTTGGTCAATATTCAATGCAAAACTTGTTTGGGTTCCTATTAAAAGGTTAATTTGTTCAACCTTGGCCCGCGGCTTCGTTCAGTTTTAAATTTTGGCCCACTCTGTATTTGAGTTTGACACCCATGGTCTAGCAGTTCAGTGACAATTCCTGCTATCCTGAAATCGTGTCTCTCAAAAGAGCCATTTTGGGGACTTTACATAAACACACAACTGGAAATGAAACGGCACGGTCTGGCGCAGTCATATATCCCAGCATGCACCACGCGCTTCTTCTCTAACGGGGGACAATTAAATCGACGGCTGCTTACCGTAGTTGTGAGACCGGTTGCGGCTCAATATTGGTCCATAAATAAGGCGCACCGGATTTTAAAGTGCACTGTCAGCTTTTGAGAACATTTTAGGTTTTTAGGCGCGCCTTAAGGTGCAGAAAATATGGTAATTCACAAGAATGAGGCAACTTTGTATGGAAAAAAAGAAACCTTTGAAATGCAGCGCTCCTTTAGCAATCCCTTCTTCATTTTCCTCTCCCGGGAAGTCCGCATGTCTCTGGGAGGCCACCTCTTCAGAGCAAAAAGAAAGAAATAAAACAGCATTAATGAACTCTTTAGCCTAGACCAGGGGTCGGGAACCTTTTTGGCTGAGAGAGCCAAGACTCCAAATATTTTAAAATGTATTTCCGTAAGAGCCATATAATTTTTTTTTTCAACACCGAACACAACTAAACACGTGCATTTTTAAGTAAGACCAACATTACTGGAATATAATAGGTCTCGTATTCTTTGTAATAACGTTGGTATTCTGAAGCTAACTCTGGAGGGGCGTGGCCTGCGGGCCTGCTGCGAAGCGGGGTGTGCCAGGAACAGCCTCGAAATCAGCGACAGGTGCGTAGACGGCCCACCTGGGCCTTGTTATCTAATCACCTGTCGCTCTGTTATAAGCAGCAGCCGGGAAGAGAGACAGGGTTGGAGCTGGAGCCAGAGCGCGACCGAGAACAAAAGAGAAAAAGACAATTGCTGGAAAGCAACTGAGAGACTAATTGAAAAATAAAAAAATATCGTAACCCTGAAAAAGGCTTTCATGTCGGTGCTTGGTGGTCTGAAGAACCCCCAGGAGGGCAAGCCCTAAAAAAACAATAATAAATAAATCATGCAATTTCTTGAACAAATGCGGTAGAAAAAGGATGGATTGATTCAAATGCATGAGCATGTTTAATATTTTGATCGTTATTTTTAACACTTTGATTACAAGTGGAATTAGTCATTACTTATTGTGTTAGGCAGTGTTAGCTCAGATTTATCTAGAGCCATAGGTTGCCTACCCCTGGCCTAGACAAATGCTTCCGGGAAAGACTTTCCCGCTTTGTTTTCTTTTTAATCGATCGGAGACCCAAAAAAAAAGTGGCGAGTCACTCATTTCTGCGGGGGGAAAGAAACATTTCTGATGGCTTTCTCGGCGTGTGGAAATAATTTTGACTGCTGGGAGAGGTTGAAGGAGCTCGGAAGTGCACACTGTGGATTCTCTTTAGTGCCCATGCAAAATAGGAATTGTGAATGTAGCTCCTGCATGATTCATGCACAACTTGTTTCACAGATGTTTCTCCAGACATTTTCTGCCTCATGAAACAGCGGGCATGACTTTTTAATAAGGCGACATCTCCTGTTGTCGCCGGCATGGCTGGTGGAGCCCGTCAGGGTGGCTTTGATGTGAGCGCTGACAGATAGATGCCTAAACCGGGATGACGGCGTAAAAGCGAGGCCGACACAATGCCAACATGGCGGAGCCCGGGCACTAATGCCTCGTCGCAGCCGCTCCGTGCGCTTCCTGCGTCTCCACGGGCGTCCTGCTCACAGAGGAGGTTAGAGCATTAAAATGTCCTTTATTCTGCAGGGGATGACATGTGACACTCAGAGTTCTTCCGTGCTTTTTAATAATAGTAACTCGGTCCAATTGTATTTAGTGTCACACCTGGACTCAGATTTGTTTTGCTTCTTCCACGCAAAGGATGATTGCCACGAGCCGGATGAGAATTGAGGTACATATTTGTTTATTCAAACACTATAATAAAAATAAACAAACTAAGGGCGCTCACAAGGAGGTACAGAATTTGGCTACAAAATACGAACTGGAAAACAAAAACACTTGCACGATGGCATGAATGAACTATGGACATAAACAAAAAGACTTAGCACAAAAGCATTTAACTATGACTATATACAACAACTTACTTGATATGGAACTATGGATGAGGGCAAGCATTTAAGTCTCACCTTAAAACTCATTTGTATACTCTAGCCTTTAAATATACTCCCTTTTTAGACCAGTTGATCTGCCGTTTCTTTTCTTTTTCTTCTATGTCCCACTCTCCCTTGTGGAGGGGGTCCGGTCCGATCCGGTGGCTATGTACTGCTTGCCTGTGTATTGGCTGGGGACATCTCTGCGCTGCTGATCCACCTCCGCTTGGGATGGTTTCCTGCTGGCTCCGCTGTGAACGGGACTCTCGCTGCTGTGTTGGATCCGCTTTGGACTGGACTCTCGCGACAGTGTTGGATCCATTATGGATTGAACTTTCACAGTATCATGTTAGACCCGCTCGACATCCATTGCTTTCCTCCTCTCCAAGGTTCTCATAGTCATCATTGTCACCGACGTCCCACTGGGTCATTATTGTCACCGATGTCCCACTGGGTGTGAGTTTTCCTTGCCCTTATGTGGGCCTACCGAGGATGTCGTAGTGGTTTGTGCAGCCCTTTGAGACACTAGTGATTTAGGGCTATATAAGTAAACATTGATTGATTGATTGATGAAGGAGGTGCAGCAAGGGTAGCGTGTGTGCGTGAAGGCATGAAGGCAAGCAGGCAAGCAAAGTTCCCAGAACGATGAACAGAAAGCAAATGACTTAAGTAGTAGCAGTGGTAATGAGAAACAGGTGTGAGAGCTGAGGGACGGGGTGTGACTAAGATAACAAGGTGAAAATCAATGGGTTGGCATGGAACCTGACAAAACCAGGAAATGCAAAACGTGAAGCAAGAGTCTAAAAACAAAGCAAAACATGACAAAACATAAACCTTGCTTAACAGGCAAGACATTTAGATATTTACTGCATAACATACATTTTGTCCATACTACAAACCCCTTTTCCATATGAGTTGGTAAATTGTGTTAGATGTAAATATAAACCGAACACAATGATTTGTAAATCCTTTTCCAGGGTATCCGCGGATCCTTAAAAAGTCTTAAATTCATGTATCTAAAATTAAGGTCTTAAAAAGTATAACATTTTTTAGAAATTCCTAAGATGGTCTTAAATTCAGTACTCAATGGTCTTAAATTGTCGGGCCAGTTTTTCTTTTTTTTTTTCGGGGCACGTCTTTGAGTAAAAGTTACAGCACGTCTTTGAGTAAAAGTGAGTGATTTCAGTGTCAGTCGCGTGCATAGTCGGGTCGCGCGCAGACTCCTTCCTTTCTTCCTGCCGCCCCGCCTTTCAGTCAGCATGGGGAAATGCAAGTTTTGCCAGCTTTGGCTGGAGGACAGCCGGTTTAAAAGCTGGCTTAAGCCTGTTGCCAATCCCGAGGAGGCCAGGTGCATACTCTGTAAGAGGGATTTCAAACTTGGCACCATGGCTATTAGAGCGGTCGAATCTCACATGCAGTGCGGTAAGAATAAAACCGCGGCAGAGAGCCAAAAACAAACACCGGGCATCTCTCAGTTCTGCGTGGGTCCAGCGCCCCCCAGCTAGCAAGAACTGCCGCTAGCAACACTGACCTGACCCTAATCTTCGGCAGGACCGCGACAATAAAATCCGAGGTGTTATGGATCTTGCACACTGTGGTGAAACATCAATCCTACACCTCAGATGACGGGATTGGCGATCTTTTTCGTGTGATGTTTCCTGATTCTCAGGTTGCTCGTACATTTTCCTGTGGAAAGGATAAAAAAGCATATTTTACGAGACACGGATTAGCACCTAACATCTAAAACCTGCTCTTCAACCAAGTCAACGGGTCTCGGTATGTGTTAATGTTCGATGAAACACTGAATCACAGCACGAAGAAGAAACAACTGGATGTCCATGTTTTGTTGTTGATGTTATAATACTGTATTGCACTATTATTGCCTTCCATCCATTCATCTTCTTCCGCTTATGCGAGGTCGGGTTGCGGGGGCAACAGCCTAAGCAGGGGAACTCAGACTTCCCTCTCCCCAGCCACTTTGTCTAGCTCTTCCCAGGGGATCCCGAGGCGTTCCCAGGTCAGCCGGGAGACATAGTCTTCCCAACGTGTCCTGGGTCTTCCCCGTGGCCTCCTACCGGTTGGACGTGCCCTAAACACCTCCCTAGGGAGGCGTTCGGGTGGCATCCTGACCAGATGTCCGAACCTGGCTCCTCTCATACCCCGAATAGCAGAGCTTCTCACCCTATCTCTAAGGGAAAGACCCGTCACACGGCGGAGGAAACTCATTTCGGCCGCTTGTACCCGTGATCTTATCCTTTCGGTCATGACCCAAAGCTCATGACCATAGGTGAGGATGGGAACGTAGATCGACCGGTAAATTGAGAGCTTTGCCTTCCGGCTCTGCTCGTTCTTCACCACAACGGATCGGTACGAGTGGATCGTGAGATCAACAGGCACTATTATTGACCGAATGTAATTTAATTTTACCCTCACCTCGGTTATTATGTTTTTACTGGCGTTGGTGTTGGTTTGTTTGTTTTGCATGTCAAAGTTTTTGGATCTCTTAAGATTTTTGATAAGCTGTTTGGCAGAGTGGTGCTTATCAGTTTATTAATAAACATACGAAAAGTAAACTTGACTGATTGTCATTGAGGTTGTAGTACAGTGGGATCCCAAACCATCACTTATATTTATAGATTTTTTATTATTTTTTTCGGTCTTGAATTTCATTCAGGTGGCATTAAAAAGGTCTTAAATAGTCTTAAATTTGACTTGCTGAAACCTGCAGATACCCTGTTTTCAACCCATATTCAGTTGAATGCTCTACAAAGACAACATATTAGGGACGGCGTGGCGCAGTGGGAGAGTGGCCGTGCGCAACCCGAGGGTCCCTGGTTCAATTCCCACCTAGTACCAACCTCGTCACGTCCGTTGTGTCCTGAGCAAGACACTTCACCCTTGCTCCTGATGGGTGCTGGTTGGCGCCTTGCATGGCAGCTCCTTCCATCAGTGTGTGAATGTGTGTGTGAATGGGTAAATGTGGAAGTAGTGTCAAAGCGCTTTGAGTACCTTGAAGGTAGAAAAGCGCTTCACAAGTACAACCCATTTATGTTCAAACTCATAAACTTTATTTATTTATTTTTGCAAATAATAATTAACTTAGAATTTCATGGCTGCAACTAGTGACAAAGTAGTTGGGAAACACTCAATAAATGTTTGGGAACTGAGGAAACTAATTGTTGAAGCTTTGAAAGTGGAATTCTTTCCCCTTCTTGTTTTTTGTGGAGCTTCAGTCGTTCAACAGTCCGGGGTCTCCGCTGTCGTATTTTACGCTTCATAATGCGCCACACATTTTCCATGGTAGACAGGTATGGACTGCAGGTGGGCCAGGAAAGTACCCGCACTCTTTTTTCGACAAAGCCACGCTGTTGTAACACATGCTGAATGTGGTGTTGCATTGTTATGCTGAAATAAGCAGGGGCGTCCATGATGGCAGCATATGTTGTTCCAAAACCTGTATGTACCTTTCAGCATTAATGGTGCCTTCACAGATGTGTAAGTTACCCATGCCTTGGGCACTAATGCACCCCCATACCATCACACATGCTGGCTTTTGAACTTTGCGTCGATAAAGGTCTGGATGGTTCGTTTCCCTTTGGTCCGGATGACATAATGTCGAATATTTCCAAAAACAATTTGAAATGTGGACTCGTGAGACAACAGAACACTTTTCCACTTTGCATCAGTCCATCTTAGATGATCTCAGGCCCAGAGAAACCAGTGGCGTTTCTGGATGTTGTTGATAAATGTCTTTCACTTTGCATAGGAGAGCTTTAACTTGCACTTACAGATGTAGCGACCAACTGTATTTAGTGACAGTGGTTTTCTGAAGTGTTCCTGAGCCCATGTGGCGATATCCTTTAGCGATTGATGTGGGTTTTTGATACAATGCTGTCTGAGGGATCAAAGGTCACGGTCATTAAATGTTGGTTTCTGGCCATGCTGCTTACGTGGAGTGATTTCTCCAGATTCTCTGAACCTTTTGATAATATTATGGAGCGTAGATGTTGAAATCCCTAAATTTCTTGCAATTGCACTTTGAGAAATGTTGTTCTTAAGCTGTTTGACTATTTGCTCACGCAGTTGTGGACAAAGTGGTGTACCTCGCCCCATCCTTTCTTGTGAAAGACTGAGCCTTTTTTGGGAGTTGTTTTTATACCCAATCATGGCACCCACCTGTTCCCAATTAGCCTGCACACCTGTGGAATGTTGCAAATAAGTGTTTGATGAGCATTCCTCAACTTTATCAGTATTTATTGCTACTTTTCCCAACTTCTTTGTCACGTGTTGCTGGCATCAAATTCTAAAGTTAATGATTATTTGCAAAAAAAAAAAATAAAGTTTATCAGTTTGAACATCAAATATGTTGTCTTTGTAGCATATTCAACTGAATATGGGTTGAAAAGGATTTGCAAATCCTTGTATTCTGTTTATATTTACATCTAACACAATTTCCCAACTCATATGGAAACAGGGTTTGTAAATGAGAACAAACCAAATTCATGGTACACAGCCGTTCCTTCCTGGCACTAAATCTGCAGAAAATAGTTCTTCTCAGGTTTTTCTAACTTTACATTTTTACACTTTGTACTATTTTATTCCACTATTTTATTGATTATTTCTTACATATTTTTTGTTGTATTTTTACACCTTTTCAAGTGCTTTTTGACATTTTAGGATGTTGTTGATTGTTTGAGTGTTTTCCATGCTGGTGTTGACATTTCCTTTCCTTTCTTCCTTGAATCTAAGGAAAGTTACTGTGGAAGTCTCTCTTTATGGTGGGTTCCCCTGGTGCCGACAGATCTTCTGGGAGCCCAGTGGTCAGGTTTAAAAAGGTATTTTATTGCAAGCACACACAAACAAGTCTTTGCTCTCGTGACTTTTCAGTCTGCTCGCTCTCTCAGTCTCTCGCTCATGGGTCTCTTTCTGTTCCAAATCCCAGTACCAACCACGTGTCTCGTCCCGGCTGCTGCTAATAAGAGCATACCATGAATTACCATGAATTGATTAACGTGGACCTTGACTTAAACAAGTTGAAAAACTTATTTGGGTCTCACCATTTACTGGTTAATTTGTACAGAATATGTAATGAACTGTGCAAACTACTTATAAAAGTTTCAATCAATCAGTAAAGCGGCAGGTGATTAAATAACAATTCCCAGCAGGGCAATCTACTCACCTGCCGCGGACTTCAAGGCCGGTCCTTACAAACCCTGCTCCGCGGCAGGCCCACAGACCACGCCCCCCTCCACAGTTACATTTTAAATACAAATTTTAACAGTTAATATGTTTTTTTTTTCCTGTTCCTGATTTTTAAAAGGTCATAAAGTGTTTTTTACATTCGAAAACAAAATATTTAACTCACTTAAACTCAGAGAGTCGGTCATAGTGGAGCGAAAAAAACCGTTGGTGCCTCAGCTCGGCTCATTTCGCATCTGCTATTTATTTCACGTTGACTACTTTATAGCCCTGCTTGTAAGGAAATGTGTGGAAACATATTGCTCATAAACAAGACGTAGTTATTACTTAGGTGTGACAAGATGGCGTTAACATATCTTCCTTTTTTCCCGGGTCCTGCACCCCAACAAAAGCATTAAAATGTCCAATTTCCCATGAAACGGGAATTGAGTCCCGGCTGCTCAGTACAATATGGCTTAATGGACACGATGGTCGAGCAGCTTGAGCGAAGTGAGAATGTGAGCAGAAAATGTCTTATTGCTGTCCTGTTCTCGGGTGTTCCGGCCGTTCAAAAAGAGTCCATCATAGATGACCTCGGGCCCGTTTCTGGGTGTTGTTGATAAATGGCTTTGGCTTTGCATAGTAGTGAAGTGAAGTGAATTATATTCATGTAGCGCTTTTCTCAAGTGACTCAAAGTGCTTTACATATTGAAACCCAATATCTAAGTTCCATTTAAACCAGTTATGGTGGCAATAGGAGCCAGGGGCGCCGCTAGGGATTTTGGGCCCCATGAAAAGAATCTTTACAGGGCCCCCAATTTAGTGACATAATTTTTTCTGTATTATAATTTCATCATCATTAGGGGCCTCTCTGGGCCCCCCTCCATCATGGGCCCCTAGAATCTGTCTCCTTTACCCCCCTTTTTCGGCGCCCTTGCTGGGAGCAGGTGGGTAAAGTGTCTTGCCCAAGGACAGAACGGCCGTGGGGGATCGAACCTGCATCCCCGAAGTTACTGGCATGGCTGCTCTACCAATCGAGACTGTAGCGACCAACTGTGGTTACTGACAGTGTTTCCTGAAGTGTTCCTGAGCCCATGTGGTGATATCATTTGCAAACCGGTGTCGCTTTTTATCCCTGAGGGATGAAGGTGCGTAATATCATGGCTTACGTCCAGTGATTTCTCCAGATTCTCTGAACCTTTTGATGATATTACGGACCGTAGTGTCACGGTGCTGCGAGGTTTGTTTCCCCGGGATGCAAACAGACCACTCTGGACAAGGAGTGCAGCTAAACACATGATGTAATTATCCAACTAAAAAAACAAAAGCATGCGTGCCTGTAAAAACTTAGGGCAGGAAACATACACGACATACGTGGCAAAGCATGAATTGTGGCATGAACCAATGATGACGCCAGGCTGACTGACTGGCACAAGTAGGCTTAAATAGTGTCTCTTGATTTGAAACAGGTGCGCGTCCCGGCAGGTGGAATTTATAAGTAGCCATAGTAACTAAAACAAACAAGGGTGCACAAAAACAGGAACTAGAGGAGTCTAAAACTAACAGAATTTAAGAAAACATGATCCGGACCACGGATCATGACACGTAGATGGTGAAACCCCTAAATTCCTTGCAATAACTGCTTGAGAAATGAGCTCAGGCCCAGCAAAGCTGGCAGCGTTTCTGGGTGTTGTTGATAAATGGCTTTGGCTTTGCATGGTACAGTTTTAACTTGCACTCACAGATGTAGCGACCAGCTTTAGTTACTGACAGTGGTGTTCTGAAGTGTTTCTGAGCCCATGTGGTGATATCCTTTGCACACCAATGTGGCTTTTTGATGCAGTACCACCTGAGGGATCGAGGGTCGGTAATATCATGGCTTACATTCAGTGCTTTCTCCAGATTCCCGCAACCTTTTGATGATATTACGGACCATAGATGGTGAAATCCTTAAATTCCTTGCAATAGCTGCTTGAGAAATGAGCTCAGGCCCAGCAAAGCTGGCAGCGTTTCTGGGTGTTGTTGATAAATGGCTTTGGCTTTGCATGGTAGAGTTTTAACTTGCACTCACAGATGTAGCGACCAACTGTAGTTACTGACAGTGGTTTTCTGAAGTGTTCCTGAGCCCATGCGGTGATATCCTTTACACACTGATGTGGCTTTTTGATGCAGTAGCGCCTGAGGGGTGGCAGGTGCATAATATCATGGCTTACATTCAGTGATTTCTCCAGATTCTCTGAACCTTTTGATGATATTACGGACCATAGATGGGGAAATCCTTAAATTCCTTGCAATAGCTGCTTGAGAAATGAGCTCAGGCCCAGCAAAGCTGGCAGCGTTTCTGGGTGTTGTTGATAAACGGCTTTGGATTTGCATGGTAGAGTTTTAACTTGCACTTACAGATGTAGCGACCAACTGTAGTAACTGACAGTGGTTTGCTGAAGTGTTCCTGAGCCCATGTGGTGATATCCTTTACACAGTGATGTGGCTTTTTGATGCAGTAGCGCCTTAGGGATGGAAGGTGCATAATATCATGGCTTACATTCAGTGGTTTCTCCAGATTCTCTGAACCTTTTGATGATATTACGGACCATGGATGGTGAAATCCTTAAATTCCTTGCAATAGCTGGTTTAGAAATGTTGTTCTTAAAAAATTTGCTCACGCATCTGTTGACAAAGTGGTGACCCTCGCCCCGTCCTTGTTTGTGAACGAGTGAGCATTTCATGGAAGCTGCTTTTCTACCCAATCATGGCACCCACTTTTTCCCGATTAGCCCGTTCAACCTGTGGGATGTTCCTTAACTTTCTCAGTCTTTTTTGCCGCTGGTGCCAGCTTTTTTGAAACATGTCGCAAGCATCAATTCCAAATTTGTTAATATTTGCAAAAAAATACGTTTTCCAGTTCCAACGTTAAATATCTTGTCTTTGCAGTCTATTCAATTGAATATAAGTTGAACATGATTTGAAAATCATTTTATTCTCTTTTTATTTACCATTTACACAACGTGACAACTTTACTGCCTTTTGGAGTTTGTATTTTATGGAGGGATGTAGTTAATAATAGAACGGGCAACCAATGTTATTAAAAAAAGTATTGATTTTGAAACGAGAATCGATTCCGAATGGAATGTTGTGGTGTCCAAAGATTCACAGCTTCTATTCTACATTGACCACCATCAAGGAGTGACTGTGAGCTAATTGAAGAACGAGTTTTGCTGTCAAGTGTGTTGGCTGTTTAGAAAATCTAATCCATTTTTATTATTATTATCAGTCTTTCCTTAGAATTAACCTGTGCTTCCACCCATTACCGTCCCCTTTCTGTCTCGTCCCATAATAAATGTGTTATGCTGTGTCCTTTTGCAGCTATCACAGCGTCAACTCTTCTGGGAAGGCTGTCCACAAGGTTGCAGAGTGTGTTTATAACAATTTCCCACCATTTTTCCAAAAGTGGTGAGGTCACACACTGAAGGCCTGTCTCTCAGTCTCCGTTCTAATTCATCCCAAAGCTGTTTTATCGGGTTCAGGTCAGGACTCTGTGCAGGCCAGTCAAGTTCACCCACACCAGACTCTGTCGTCCATGTCTTTATGGACCTTGCTTTGTGCACTGGTGCACAGTCATGTTGGAAGAGGAATGGGGCCCATTCCAAACTGTTCCCACAAGGTTGGGAGAATGGAATTGTTCAAAAATGTTTTGGTATCCTGGAGCATTCAAAGTTCATTTCACTGGAACTAAGGGGCCAAGCCCAACTCCTGAAAACCCACCCCACACTCTAATTCCTCTTCCACCAAATTTCACACTCGCACAATGCAGTCCGAAATGAACCGTTTTCCTGGCAACCTCCGAACCTAGACTGGTCCATCAGATTGCCAGATGGAAAATCGTGATTCATCAGTCCTGAGAAGGCGCCACCACTGCTCTAGAGTGTAGTGGTGATGTGCTTTACACCATGTATCCCATGCGTTGCACTGGACTTGGTGATGTATGGCTTAGATACAGCTGCTCGGCCATCGAAACCCGTTGCATGAATCTCTCTGCGTACTGTAGGTGGGCTAATTGGAAGGTCACATGAAGTCTGGAGCTCTGTAGCAACTGACTGTGCAGAAAGTGGGCGACCCCTCTCTGTCTGTTTATGTGGCCTACCACTTGGTGGCTGAGTTGCTGTTGTTCCCAAACTTGTCACTTTCCTTTTAATAAAGACTTTGGAATATTTAAAGCGAGGAAATTTCACTTCTGGATTTGTTGCACAGGTGGCATGCTCTGACAGTTCCATGCTGGAAATCCCTGAGAGCGGCCCATTCTTTTCTGTAGCAAGTTTTTAACTGTCATAAGATTGAAAACACTGAATGGTCCCAAGTGTGTGAATGTTGTCTATCTGTGTTGGCCCTGCGATGAAGTGGCGACTTGTCCGGGGTGTACGCCGCCTTCCACCTGAATGCAGCTGAGATAGGCTCCCACCCCCGTGACCCTGAAAAGAGACAAGCTGTAGAAAATGGATGGATGGATGGAAGACTGGACCTTTGTTCTTTTTCTTTTCAACCCACGTCCGTTCCTTATTTGGGTAAACGGAAACAACAGGTAGGAACTAAAATGCAGGGTTGTATAAATAAAATACATTTCAATATATTAAAAAAAAATGCTACTTTTTAACAATAGTAACTCGGTCCAATTGTATTTAGATAATTACTGCATACCATACATTTTTTCCATACTAAATTAGAACAAACAGAATTCATGTTACACAGCCGTACCTTCCTGGCACCAAATCTGCAGAAAATAGTTCTTCTCAGGTTTATATAACTTTACATTTTTACAATTAGTACTATTTTGTTCCACTAATGTATTGAGCATTTCTTAGGTATTTTTTTCAATTTTATTTGTGTTTAATGAGATTTTAGGATGTTGTTGACATTGTTGGAGTGTTTTCCATGCTGGTTGTAGCATTTACTTTCATTCTTCCTTGAATCGAAGTTGTAGCATTTACTTTCTTTCTTTCTTGAATCGAAGGAAGGTTACTGTGGAAGCCTCTCTTTATGGTGGGTTCTCCTGGTGCCGACAGATCTTCTGGGAGCCCAGTGGTCAGGTTTGAACGGGTCTTTTATTGCAAGTACACACGCACTAGGATAGTCCGTTTTCCAGCAGTCGTCGCTCTCGTGACTTTTCAGTCTGTTTCTTGTCTCGATCTGCTCCAACTCCCGACTCCAACCACGTGTCTCGGCCCGGCTACTGCTAATAAGGGCGACAGGTGACTAGATAACAAGCCCCAGCTTCCACCCAAATGCAGCTGAGATAGGCTTCAGCACCCCCCGTGACCCTTTAAAGGGACAAGTGGTATACAATGGATGGACGGATGGAAGACCGGACCTTCTTTTTTTTTGAAAGCTCTTTTCTTTTCAACCCTTGTCCGTTCCCTATTTGGGTAAACGGAAACAACAGGTAGGAACTAAAATGCAGGATTGTATAAATAAAATAAATTACAAATTATAAAAAATGGTGTACATTAAAATAATAGTAACTCGGTCCAATAGTATTTAGATAAATACTGCATACCAAATACTTTGTCCATACTAAATAAGAACAAACCGATTTCATGTTACGCACTATATATGCAGAAAATAGTTCTTCTCAGGTTTATCTAACTTAACATTTTTACACTAATTTATTGAGCATTTCTTACGAATTGTTTTAATTGTTTTTGTGTTTAATGAGATTTTAGGATGTTGTTGACATTGTTTGAGTGTTTTCCATGCTGGTGTTGACATTTCCTTTCCTTTCTTCCTTGGATCGAAGGAAGGTTACTGTGGAAGTCTCTCTTTATGGTGGGTTCTCCTGGTGCCGACAGATCCTCTGGGAGCCAAGTGGTCAGGTTTGAACAAGTCTTTTATTGCAAGCACACACGCGCAAGTCTTCGCTCTCGTGACTTTTTAATCTGCTCGTGTATGCTCGCTCTCTCAGTCTCTCGCTCGCCTGTCTCGCTCTGCTTCGACTCCCAATTCCAAATACCTGTCTGGTCCCGACTGCTGCTAATAAGAGCGTACCATGAATTACCATGAATTGGACATGGACCCCGACTTAAACAAGTTGAAAAACGTATTCGGGTGTCACCATTTAGTGGTCAATTGTACGGAATATGTACTGAGTTGTGCAAATTACTAATAAAAGTTTCAATCAATCAATCAAGCGGCAGGTGATTAGATAACAAGTCCCAGCTGGACAATCTACTCACCCGCAGACCACGCCCCCCCTCCACAGTTACATTTTAAATAAAAATCTTAACCGTTAATATGTTTTTTTTTCTCCTGTTCCTCATTTTTAAAAGGTAATACATTGTTTTTTACACTCAAAACCTAAACATTTAACTCACTTAAACTCAGAGTCGGCCTTGGTGCAGCGAAAGAAACCGTTGGCGCCTCAGCCCGGCTCATTTCCCATCTGCTATTTATTTCACGTTGACTACTTTATAGCCCTGCTTGTAAGGAAATGCGTGCAAACATATTGCTAATAAACAAGACGTAGTTATTACTTAGGCGTGACAAGATGGCGTTCACATATCTTCCTTTCTTCCCGGGTCCTGCACCCCAACACAAATTGATTGCGAGCAGACAAGCATTTGTAGATGTTAATGTCAGGGCCGTCTGGGCAGTGGACCTGAACTTATTAGCTGACATAAATACAGTAGGGTAGGTGTGAAATAATAGAAGAGTATGAAAGCATTTCAAGGTGCAGTTAGTGATTACTCCACATGCATGATTATGCATCTCATACGGATTTATGCAATTCATATGCAGATTAGCAGCACTTGACCCACATAACGCTCCTGCGGTACAATTCTGCGCTTGTTTGCGCTGTTTTAGCATAATTTTTCACGGACTGGTTTAGTTTTGTTCTCGATATCTGGCTCCTCAAGCGAGTCGTGACGTCATTGGAAACATTTTAGACGTTCCTTCCACTAGCTTCAGTCACGCGTTGTCTTCTTTTTTTTTTTTTTTAATTGCCCGCAGCACAATAATTTTATTATTAGCATGCTAGCCTTTCTTGCAAATTTTACAGCGTCAAATATTGGCAACCGAAACCTATCAGCATACTAACGTGAGTTTGCTCTTTTTTTGTGAGCTAATTTTGTAAGTGTACACCTCAGTCATAGTTTTATACTTGATTAATGCTAATGTTAGCATTTTCATTTGTTCAAACAATCAATTAATGTTTACTTAAATAGCCTTAAATCAGGAGTGTCTCAAAGGGCTGCACAAGCCACAACGACATCCTCGGCTAAAATCCCACATCAGGGCAAGGAAAAACTCAACCCATTGGGATGACAGTGAGAAACCTTGGAGGGGACCACACCCCAGGCAACCGTTGCAATGAATGTCAAGTGGATCTAGCTCAATATTGTGAGAGTCCAGTCCATAGTGGATCTAACATAATAATATTTGGTGAAGAACCCATTCCAACTGTGTCAGAGAAGCCAATTAAGAGCCTGGGAAGGTGGTATGACTCAAATCTGAAGGACACTGAGCAAGCAGACAAGCTAAGGCAAGAAGTCACCAAAGGTCTGAAGAACATTGACAGATCTGTGCTGCCTGGCAAGCTTGAAAAACTGGTGCCTCCAGTTCAGGATACTACCCTCTTCCGTCTCTTCACCCCGTCCCACCTTGTCCACTGGCCCTGCTTAGCTTGCGCCACAGCCTTGGCATATCAATTCGACTCTTCCTGTCGACGGACCTCGGTCAAAAGCGTCTTGCGGCGATCAGCAGAGGATGCCTTGTTCCAGGAAGGTCGTATCTCTCCAAGTCCCAAACCGGCTTTTCCATGCTGGACTTGGCCCACGATGTCAGCGTGGTAAAGAGCAGATTTTGCCTGCCGTACTGCGTTCTGAGCTGACCACTTCTCCCCTGCTGTCAGATTTGGGGCAGCAGCTCGGACCACAGGATCCTTCGACTCTGTTAGGGTCACCTCGAACCTCACTTTGGAGCATTTGATCTCCTCTGTGAGGCTAGAGAGAGGCAGTTCAAATAATCCATGACCATACAGGCTGATGCTGGTGCCTCCAGTTCAGGATACTACCCGCCTCATGTGGCCACTAACCATGTAGGGTTATCTTGGTTGTATGGTATCTCCCTCACCAGAGTGGACAAAATGGAAAGAACAATCAGCTCTTATGTAACAAAGTGGCTAGGTGAACCCTCGATGCCTGATCAGCATCGGCCTGTATGGTCATGGATTATTCGAACTGCCTCTCTCTAGCCTGACAGAGGAGATCAAATGCTCCAAAGTGAGGTTTGAGGTGACCCTAACAGAGTCGAAGGATACTGTGGTCCAAGC
This sequence comes from Nerophis ophidion, assembly GCF_033978795.1. Taxonomy (NCBI): domain Eukaryota; kingdom Metazoa; phylum Chordata; class Actinopteri; order Syngnathiformes; family Syngnathidae; genus Nerophis; species Nerophis ophidion. The sequence goes on along the minus strand of NC_084630.1, from coordinate 21,961,218 downwards.
TGCTGCCCCAAATCTGACAGCAGGGAAGAAATGGTCAGCTTAGAACGCAGTACAGCAGGCAAAATCTGCTCTTCACCACGCTGACATCGTGGGCCAAGTCCAGCATGGAAAAGCCGGTTTGGGACTTGGAGAGATACGACTTTCCTGGAACAAGGCATCCTCTGCTGAGCGGCCAAGGTCCGTCGACAGGAAGAGTCGAATTGATATGCCAAGGCTGTGGCGCAAGCTAAGCAGGGCCAGTGGACAAGGTGGGAAGGGGTGAGGAAACGGAAGAGGGACATATGGGAGATGGAATCGAGTAGGGTACGTTTCCTACATCGAGCAACCTATGATGTCCTTCCCACCCCCAAAAACCTCAACCAACGGCTGGGTGAAGATCCATCACGCCCCCTGTGCTCAACACCAGCTACACTCGGACACATCCTCACTGGGTGTAAAGTGAGCCACGCCCAAGGACGATACACCTGGAGACACAACAAAGTACTCAGACGCTTGGCAGCAACCCTGGAAAGCAGAAGAACAACCCACAACTCTATGGAGAAACGGGGCCGACAGTCCGACAGCGAGGCAGGGCATACCGGAGGCGTGGACGGCGAGCCAGCGGCAAAGCAGGGCGCGCCAGGATCAACACCGAAAAAATGATCAGGTTTGTGGTTCGCACAGCTGGGCATAATCAAATAATCGTCTCGCACTGTATAAAAGGGCGGCAGCCGTGGGGGAGAGAGACGGAGAGAAGAGACGTAGCAAGAGAGAAGCTGATGCCGAGCGAGAGAGACGGAGAGCCCAAGGAAGAAGACTACGCAAGAAGCTGAAAAGCGAGCGGTAGACGGAGCAGCTGAAAAGCAACACGGCAGGAGACCTTTGTTGAAAAATAAAGAAGTTTAAACTTTCCCGCAGCTATGTCCCTTCTCGATGGTCCTTTAGAACCCGCACGACGGCTTGAGAAGACTGTCACAATCTCCTTGCCACCCAGGATACCCGACCTGAATATGCAAGTTTCCTTTGTTAGAGAAGGGAGAACGAAGGCAACGAAAGACACCATCAAGGCCCAGGTTGGGACAGCTGGAGGTAGCCCGGGACTGGCAGATGCTGGTGGACGTGCATAAGAAACTCATCGTTCCACCAGATAACAATTACTAACTTGCGGCCTGACCTAGTCCTGTGGTCCGACTCCCAGCACATTGTGGACTTCGTTGAACTCACAGTCCCTTGGGAGGAAGCTTTTGAGCGGAAAAAGCTCCGGTATGCAAAGCTCGCCGCAGAGGCTGAACGACAAGGCTGGAGAACACAAGTCTGTCCTGTAGAAGTTGGATCTCAGGGCTTTGTGGCAACATCAACAATAAGGCTGATGAGGGACCTGGGAGTTGGTGGTCAAGATCTACGTCAGGCCATAAAGGAAACATTGCGGGTGGCAGAGTCGAGCAGCCAGTGGCTCTGGCTTAAGAGGAAAGACCCCGACTGGTCTCCAAAATAAATCATGACTCATGCTGAGGCTGGGCAGATGCAGAGGGGGGTGCTTCTGGGACGCCAGAATGCACCACTGAACCTACTTGAGGCGTCCTGGGCCCAGTCAGCGAAACTTCCATGAGAGTAGGAGCCCACTTGAAAAACCCTAATAATGCCTCGGCCCAGCCTGCAGAAACATAGATAATAAGTCTGGGTCTTTAAGTCTTTAAGGACTTAAAGACTCTGGATTTTAACATCTTGTCCTGTGTATTTGGAAACAGTGACAGTCCAGTCCATGGTGGATCTAACATAATAGTGAGAGTCCAGTCCATGGTGGATCTATCATAATAGTGAGACTCCAGTCCATAGTGGATCTAACATAATAGTGAGAGTACAGTTCAGGGTGGATCTAACATAATCGTAAAAGTCCAGTCCATAGTGGATCTAACATAACAGTGTGTGAGTCCAGTCCATAGTGGATCTAACATAATAGTGTGTGACCAGTCCATAGCGGATCTAACATAATAGAGAGAGTCCAGTCCAAGGTGAGAACATAATAGTGAGAGTCCAGTCCATAGTGGATCTAACATAATAGTGTGAGAGTCCAGTCCATAGTGGATTTAACATAATATTGTGAGAGTCCAGTTCATAGTGGATCTAACATAACAGTTAGAGTCCAGTCCATAGTGGATCCAACATATTAGTAAAAGTCCAGTCCATAATGGATCTAACATAATAGTGAGAGTCCAGTCCATAGTGGATCTAACATAATAGTGAGAGTCCAGTCCATAGTGTATCTAACACAAAAGTGAGAGTCCAGTCCATAGTGGATCCAACATATTACTGAAATTCCAGTCCATAGTTAATCTAACATAATAGTGAGAGTCCAGTCCATAGTGGATCCGACATAATAGTGAGAGTCCAGTTCATAGTGGATCTAACATAATAGTGAGAGTCCAGTCCATAGTGGATCCAACAAAATAGTGAGAGTCCAGTCCATAGTGGATCTAACATAATAGTGAGGGTCCAGTCCATGGTGGATCCAACAAAATAGTGAGAGTCCAGTCCATAGTCGATCTAACATAATAGTGTGTGAGTCCAGTCCATAGTGGATCTAACATAACAGTTAAAGTCCAGTCCATAGTGGATCTAACATATTAGTAAAAGTCCAGTCCATAATGGATCCAACATAATAGTGAGAGTCCAGTCCATAGTGGATCGAACATAACAGAGAGAGTCCAGTCCATAGTGGATCTAACATAATAGTGAGAGTCCAGTCCATAGTGGATCTAACATAATAGTGAGAGTCCAGTCCAAGGTGAGAACATAATAGTGAGTCCAGTCCATGGTGGATCTAACATAATAGTGAGAGTCCAGTCCATAGTGGATCCAACATAATAGTGAGAGTCCAGTCCATAGTGGATCTAACATAATAGTGAGAATCCAGTCCAAGGTGAGAACATAATAGTGAGTCCAGTCCATGGTGGATCTAACATAATAGTGAGAGTCCAGTCCATAGTGGATCTAACATAATAGTGTGAGAGTCCAGTCCATAGTGGATTTAACATAATATTGTGAGAGTCCAGTTCATAGTGGATCTAACATAACAGTTAGAGTCCAGTCCATAGTGGATCTAACATATTAGTAAAAGTCCAGTCCATAATGGATCTAACATAATAGTGAGAGTCCAGTCCATAGTGGATCTAACATAACAGAGAGAGTCCAGTCCATAGTGGATCTAACATAATAGTGAGAGTCCAGTCCATAGTGGATCTAACATAATAGTGAGAGTCCAGTCCAAGGTGAGAACATAATAGTGAGTCCAGTCCATAGTGGATCTAACATAATAGTGTGAGAGTCCAGTCCATAGTGGATCTAACATAATAGAGAGAGTCCAGTCCAAGGTGAGAACATAATAGTGAGAGTCCAGTCCATAGTGGATCTAACATAATAGTGTGAGAGTCCAGTCCATAGTGGATTTAACATAATATTGTGAGAGTCCAGTTCATAGTGGATCTAACATAACAGTTAGAGTCCAGTCCATAGTGGATCCAACATATTAGTAAAAGTCCAGTCCATAATGGATCTAACATAATAGTGAGAGTCCAGTCCATAGTGGATCTAACATAATAGTGAGAGTCCAGTCCATAGTGTATCTAACACAAAAGTGAGAGTCCAGTCCATAGTGGATCCAACATATTACTGAAATTCCAGTCCATAGTTAATCTAACATAATAGTGAGAGTCCAGTCCATAGTGGATCCGACATAATAGTGAGAGTCCAGTTCATAGTGGATCTAACATAACAGAGAGAGTCCAGTCCATAGTGGATCTAACATAATAGTGTGAGTCCAGTCCATGGTGGATCTAACATAATAGTGAGAGTCCAGTCCATAGTGGATCTAACATGATAGTGTGAGAGTCCAGTCCATAGTGGATCTAACATAATAGTGAGAGTCCAGTCCATAGTGGCTCTAACATAATAGTGTGAGATTCCAGTCCATAGTGAATCTTACGTAATAGTCTGAGAGTCCAGTCCATAGTGGATCTAACATAATAGTGTAAGTCCAGTCCATAGTGGATCCAACATAATAGTGAGAGTCCAGTCCATAGTGGATCTAACATAATAGTGTGAGAGTCCAGTCCATCGTGGGGCCAGCAGGAGATCGTCTTGAGTGGAGACAGGTCAGCAGCACAGAGACTTCCCCAACACAGATGAGTGGTCCACCCTGGGTCCGGACTTTGGACAGCTAGCAGGTCATCTGTAGTAATCGAATTTGTGGGGGGAACAGAAAAGAAACGGCAGATCAACTGGTCTAAAAAAGGGGGTCCATTTAAAGGCTAGAGTATACAAATGAGTTTTAAGATGGTACTTAAATGTTTCTACTTTTTTTTCCAGGTCGACAATCAAGAGTGATATTTTTTCGTAGTGGACAGATGTTACAGTCAGTGTTTTAAGATGCTAACACAAGCACGCTAGCACTTTTTTAAAGATAATTCAGCAGGTAAACACTTCAGAGTCTAATATTTGTGTATATCATTAATGCTAACTGTAAGCATGCTATTGTTAGCATGGTTCCGTTGGCATGCTAGCTCTTTTAGCTTATATATTTTGTTACTTAATGATATCTGGCCAGTGAGCATTTCAGTTCACCTTGTATTCATCTAGTTATTTAAAAAAAAAACATATATATGTTGTACAGGTTTTAAAGGTGTAAACTACCAAAATGGCCACCACATTATTTGATTTGTTAGTCAAAAATGTCAGGCTTTTACTCATTGAACTAACTTAAAAGAGAGGCTACTACTTGGACACAAATGCAATGTTTTAAATGTGTTACTTATCACGTCAAGGGCCACCTTAAAAATAGTGGTGGATCACAAAAAATAACATGACGTGCCACAGAAAAAATAGGTGACAAAATTTGGCGAGCCACATTTAAAAATGCGGACCACGATAAACGAGGTTGCAAAATACAAACATTTAAATGGTGGTCCACTGCAAAACGACGTTGAGGGCCAATTTACAAATAGTGGTTGATCACAAAAAATAATGTGGCGGGCCTTTTTAATGATATAGTCATCCACAGAAAATGATGTGGCTGGCCACTGCAAAATATAGTGGAGGGCTACTGTCAAATGATGTGTAGGGCCATGTTAAAAAACATATGTGGTGGACCACATTAAATAATGTGGCAGGCCAAGTTCAATCTAATGGCAGTCCACAGAAAATGATGTGACAGGCCACAACAAAATGATGTGGCGGTCCACTCTAAAATGATGTGGAGGGCCACCTTAAAAATAAGTGGTGGACCACTTTAAAAAAATGTTGCGATCCACAAGTAGGGCCATACCAATGACTTTGTGGACCACAAAAAATCATGTGGCAAAATACACAAATGTATGTGGTTTGCCAATGCTAAATGATGATGAGGCCCAATTTAAAAATAGCAGTGGATCACAAAAATAATGTGGCAGGCTACTTTAAATGATGTGACAGTCCACAGAAAGTGAATGGACAGGCCACAGTAAAAGGATGTGTAGGGTCACCTTAAAAATAAGTGGTTGACCACATTAAAAAAGGTTGCGATCCACAAGTATGATGTGGCAAACCCAAATTTAAAATAATGCGCCTGGCCATATAAATGACTTTGCAGACCACAGTAAATCATGCGGCAAAATACAAAAATGTATGTGGTGGGCCACTGCAAAATGACTTTGAGGGCCAATATAAAAATAGTAGCGGTTCACAAAAAAAATAATGTGGCGAATCACAAAAAAATAATGTGGCAGGCCACAATTATGATTTGGCTGTCCACAGAAAATGATGTGACAGGCCATTGCAAAATAATGTGGAAGTCCACAGTAAAATGATGTGTCGAGCCACTTAAAAAAAACAAGTGGTGAACCATGTTAAAAAATGTTGCGATCCACAAGTATGATGTGGCAAGCCAAATTTTAAAAAATGCGCCTGGCCATAAAATGACTTTGCAGACCACAGTAAATCATGTGGCCAAATACAAAAATGTATGTGGTGGGTCACTGCTAAATGATGTTGAGGGCCAATATAAAATTGTGGCAGATCACAAAAAAATAATGTGGCGATTCACAAAAAAATAACGTGGCAGTCAACAATAATGATTTGGCTGTCCATAGAAAATGATATGACAGGCCATTGCAAAATGATGTGAAGGTCCACAGTAAAATGATGTGTAGGGTCACATTAAAAATAAGTGGTGGACCACGTTAAAAATGTTGCGATCCGCAAGTATGACGTGGCAAGCCAAATTTAAAAAAATGCGCCTGGCCATATAAATGACTTTGCAGACCACGGTAAATCATGTGGCAAAATACAATAATGTAAGTGGTGGGCCGCAGCAAAATGAAGTTGAGGGCCACTTTAAAAATATTTGCGGATCAATAAAAAATTATGTGGCGAATCAAAAAAAAATAACGTGGCAGGCCACAATAATGATTTGGCTGTCCACAGAAAATGATGTGGAAGTTTACTGTAAAATGATGTGTCGGGCCAAATTAAAAAGAAGTGGTGGACCACATTCAATGTGGGTTCTTCCGAGGATGTTGTAGTCGTAATGATTTGTGCAGTCCTTTGAGACATTTGTGATTTGGAGCTATATAAAAATAAATAAACATTGAATGTGGTGGGCCGCAAGTAGGACGTGGCGAGCCAAATTAAAAAAAAATGCGCCTGGCCATATAAATGACTTTGCAGACCACAGTAAATCATGTGGCAAAATACAAAAATGTATGTGGTGGGCCACTGCAAAATGACGTTGAGGGCCAATTTAAAAATAGTGGCGGATCACAAAAAATGTATGTGGCGAATCACAAAAAAATAATGTGGCAGGCCACAATAATTATTTGGCTGTCCACAGAAAATGATGTGACAGTCCATTGCAAAATGGTGTGTCGGTCCACCGTAAAATGATGTGTCGGGCCACATTAAAAAATAAGTGGTGGACCAGAAAAATTAATATGGCAGTGCCACTTTAAATGAAATGGCAATCCACAGAGAATAATGTGACAGGCCAGTGCAAAATGATGTGGAGGTCCACGGTAAAATGAAGTGTCGGGCCACATTAAAAAGAAGTGGTGGACCACATTCAATAATGTGGCGGGCCGCAAGTATGACGTGGCGAGCCAAATTAAAAAAAATGTGTCTGGCCACTTAATGACTTCAATGATGTGGAAGGCCACTTTAAAACGAAGTGGCAGGCCACATTATAATGAAGTGGCAGGGCACTTCAACAGATGTGGTGGGCTAAATATGCGTTGAACACCCCAGGACTTTACAATGTCTTCACCTTGACCACATTATATTTTTGTAGCAGGTCACCTTAAAAAAAGAAGGGACGGGCTACATTAAAATTACGTGGCGGAGCACGCTACATGACGGCCCCCGGGGCCTTGAGTTTGACCCCCATGGACTACGGAATCTCTTGACAGAGACCACCTTCGTCCACCTGGGCCAGCCAACCTGAAGAAGCCTGTGATGGCCACCTTTCAGCATCTTCACAGCTGCTCCATCTGGAAGAAATCCGTCTAAATCCCTTTCATGAAGGCCATTATTCAGTGAATCTGCGGAATGGAGCCTCTCAACTTTTGTGACAGATTTAGTCAATCTTTTCAGAGATGGGGAATCAAAAATGAAACTCGGTGGCGGAGAGACAGTGATGGATTTAGAAGCAGGGAGGATGGAAAGTTTTCACGGCCGAGAGTGATGGAGCGGCACCTCAGTGAGGCTCAAGATTGTAGAGAAGGATTCATTTAGGAATTAAAGAAGCGACGTTTCAAAAGTTGCATCATTCATTATCTGAAGGGACGGCGGGCATTAATGAACACAACAGCATGAGGTTTGCTGTGCAAATGTGAGAATGATGCTAATTTACATCCGCATTACTTTATCACACATCCATCCATCCATTTTCTACCGCTTGTCCCTTTTAGGGGTCTCAGTTGGATTCGGGCGGAAGGCGGGGAACACGCTGGACAAGTCCCCATCTCCTCACAGGGCCAACACAGATAGACAGACAACATTCACACACTAGGTCCAATTTAGTGTTGCCAATCAACATCCCCAGGTGCATGTCTTTGGAGGTGGGAGGGGCTTATCCCCAGGTGCATGTCTTTGGAGGTGGGAGGGGCCTATCCCAAGGTGCATGTCTTTGGAGGTGGGAGGGGCCTATCCCCAGGTGCATGTCTTTGGAGGTGGGAGGGGCCTATCCCCAGGTGTATGTCTTTGGAGGTGGGAGGAAGCCAGAGTACCCGGAGGGAACCCACGCAGAACATGCAAACTCCACACAGAAAGATCCCGAGCCCGGGATTGAACCCAGGACTACTCAGGACCTTGGTATTGTGAGGCACATGCACTAACCCCTCTACCACCTCGCTGCCCATGTGACAAGAATATGTGTGTTTTTCTTTTTTTTCAATGCATTCTAACTCATAAAAACATGTTAGTGACAGTCAGCCTTTACAAACATCCAAAAGCCCCCATCATCATTTTATACAGGCACTAAGTATTTATGGAATGTAGTAACATTCGTAATAACATGTACTAGGTACAGGTTTTAGTCACTTCAAGCACTCATAATTTCCGACAAGTCACACCTAAACATCATCATCATCATCATCATCATCATCAACGGGATGAACAAACTACAAACATAATAAAACAACCACTTACTGTACAATGTCTGTTCTCAATTGGATGTCAACGGTCAATCAATCAATCAATGTTTATTTATATAGCCCTGCATCACAAGTGTCTCAAAGGGTTGCACAAGCCACAACGACATCCTCGGTTCAGAGCCCACATAAGGGCAGGGGAAAAACTCACAACCCAGTGGGATGTCAATGTGAATGACAATGAGAAACCTCGGAGAGGACTGCAGATGTGGGTGGTCTAATATAATCCCTGTTTAGATGAAGAATTAATCATAATTTTCATGTCTTTCCCGTCATCTCCAAGTCTAAATTGGATGTCAAAGTTAACCAACTTTTTAACATATGTCCACAACCTTCTACTATCCAGGTGAGAGACACGGTTTATAATCTAGAAGTAACTTTCACCAACTCGAAGGCGATGCAGCAGCTCAGTGTGCCAACATAGCAGCATGAGACAGTTAGCTCTCTGTGATTACGACGCCGCTAACAACAGTTTGTCTGCGTCGAGAAACCTTGGAAGTGAGAGTAGACGTGGGGATCCCCCTGGGAGAGTCCAGTCCATAGTGGACCCAGCGGGGGATCCTCTTGCATGGAGACACGTCTGGGCACAGAGACCTCACCGAATGATGCAAAAGGAGTGGTCAACCCCGGGTCCAGACTTCATGTGAAAGTCCAGTCATGTAGATACACACCATGTAGATACACACCATGTAGCTACACATCATGTAGATACATATCATGTAGATACATATCATGTAGATACACACCATGTAGATACACACTATGTAGATATACATCATGTAGATACACATCATGTAGCTACACATCATGTAGATACACATCATGTAGATACATAACATGTAGATACACATCATGTAAATACATAACGTGTAGATACACATCATGTAGATACACATCATGTAAATACATAACGTGTAGATACACATCATGTAGATACACATCATGTAGATACATAACATGTAGATACACATCATGTTGATACACATCATGTAGATACATAACATGTAGATACACATCATGTAGATACATAACATGTAGATACACATCGTGTAGATACATAACATGTAGATACATAACATGTAGATACACATCATGTAGATACATAACATGTAGATACACATCATGTAGGTACACACCATGTAGTTACGTAACATGTAGATACATAACATGTAGGTACACATCATGTAGATACATAACATGTAGATACATAACATGTAGATACACATCATGTAGATACATAACATGTAGATACACATCATGTAGGTACACACCATGTAGTTACGTAACATGTAGATACATAACATGTAGATACACATCATGTAAGATACGTAACATGTAGATACGTAACATGTAGCTACACATCATGTAAGATACGTAACATGTAGTTACGTAACATGTAGATACATAACATGTAGATACACATCATGTAAGATACGTAACATGTAGATACGTAACATGTAGCTACACATCATGTAAGATACGTAACATGTAGTTACGTAACATGTAGATACATAACATGTAGATACACATCATGTAGATACATAACATGTAGATACGTAACATGTAGATACATAACATGTAGATACACATAATGTAGATACACATCATGTAAGATACGTAACATGTAGATACATAACATGAAGATACACATCATGTAGATACAGATCATGTAAGATACGTAACATGTAGATGCGTAACATGTAGATACATAACATGTAGATACGTAACATGTACATAGCACTGGCCTCATCCTGTCGGGCCTGGACTTGACCAGAGCTATACAGATTGTTACCGGTATCCTCTTCTACTCCATTACAAGCATGGAGCTGGTGGATGTTAGTCCATGACCCACATGTGATCCATTAAGTTCAGGTCAGGAGACACAGTCCATCACCTTCCTCGTTTGTCACCTTGGAGGTGTGTTGGCTTTGGTATGTTGGAGAACTGCCTGGCGGCCGCTTTCTCATAGCAGGGAATCCATGAATTCCAACACGAGTGAAGCAAAGCGTGTTTCACAAAGTCACAGTCAGGATTGTGCATCCTTTGAATTTGGACACTTCTGGTTCCGAATTCCCATCCTCGTTTTAATCCCAATTCCCTATGATGAGTTGGGAAATTGTGTTAGATGTAAATATAAACAGAATACAATGATTTGCAAATCCTTTTCAACCCATATTCAGTTGAGTATGATAAACTGATAAACTTTATTTATTTTTTTTGTGCAAATAATCATTAACTTTAGAATTTGATGCCAGCAACACGTGACAAAGAAGTTGGGAAAGGTGGCAATAAATACTGATAAAGTTGAGGGATGCTCATCAAACACTTATTTGGAACATCCCACAGGTGTGCAGGCTAATTGGGAACAGGTGGTTGCCATGATTGGCTATAAAAACAACTTCCCCAAAAATGCTCAGTCCTTCACAAGAAAGGATGGGACGAGGTACACACCTTTGTCCACAACTGCGTGAGCAAATAGTCAAACAATTTAAGAACAACGTTTCTGAAAGTGCAATTGCAAGAAATTTAGGAATTTCAACATCTACGCTCCATAATATCATCAAAAGGTTCAGAAAATCTGGAGAAATCACTCCACGTAAGAGGCATGGCCGGAAACCAACATTGAATGACCGTGGCCTTTAATCCCTCGGACAGTACTGTATCAAAAACAGACATCAATCTCTCAAAGATATCACCACATGGGCTCAGGAACACCACTGTCACTAAATATAGTTGGTCGCTACATCTGTAAGTGCAAGTTAAAGCTCTACTATGCAAAATGAAAGCCATTCATCAACAACATCCAGAAACGCCGCCGGCTTCTCTGGGCCCGAGATCATCTTAGATGGACTGATGCAAAGTGGAAAAGTATTTTATGGTCTGACGAGTCCACATTTCAAAATGTTTTTGGAAATATTCAACGTTGTGTCATCCAGACCAATCGGGAAGCAAACCATCCAGACTGTCATTGACGCAAAGTTGAAAAGCCAGCATGTGTGATGGTATGGGGGTGCATTAGTGCCCAAGGCATGGGTAACTTACACATCTGTGAAGGCACCATTAATGCTGAAAGGTACATACAGGTTTTGGAACAACATATGCTGCCATCTAAGCGCTGTCTTTTTCATGGACGCCCCTGCTTATTTCAGCAAGACAATGCCAAGCCACATTCAGCACGTATTACAACAGCGTGGCTTCGTAAAAAAAGAGTGCAGGTACTTTCCTGACCCGCCTGCAGACCAGACCTGTCTCCCATGGAAAATGTGTGGCGCATTATGAAGCGTAAAATAGGACAGCGGAGACCCCGGATTGTTGAACGACTGAAGCTCTACATAAAACAAGAAGGGGAAAGAATTCCAATTTCAAAGCTTTAACAATTAGTTTCCTCAGTTCCCCAACGTTTATTGAGTGTTGTTAAAAGAAAAGGTGATGTAACACAGTGGTGAACATGCCCTTTCCCAACTACTTTGGCACATGTTGCAGTCATGGAATTCTAAGTTAAATATTATTTGCAAAAAAAAAAAATAAGTTTATGAATTTGAACATCAAATATGTTGTCTTTGTAGCATATTCAACTGAATATGGGTTGAAAATGATGTGCAAATAATTGTATTCTGTTTATATTTACGTCTAACACAATTTCCCAACTCATATGGAAACAAGGTTTGTATAGCCTACTGGACTTAGGATAATCAAACCACCCTAAAACCAAGTATATTGCTTTATGTACAAACACTTTAAATACTGGTTGAAAAAACAGACAATACCACAATTATAACATTATTTCTAATTAAAGGCCTACTGAAAGCCACTACTAGCCACCACGCAGTCTGATAGTTTATACATCAATGATGAAATATTAACATTGCAACACATGCCAATACGGCCTTTTTAGTTTACTAAATTGCAATTTTAAATTTCCCGGGAGTTTCGCCTTGAAAACGTTGTGTAATGATGGCGTGTACACAAGACATCAGAGGTTTTTAGGAAGTATGAGCGCTGCACACACACACAGCTAAAAGTCGTCTGCTTTAACGGCATAGTTACACAGTATTTTGGACATCTGTGTTGCTGAATCTTTTGCAATTTGTTCAAATAATATTGGAGAAGTCACAGTAGAAAGATGTAGTTGGGAAGCTTTAGCCTTTAGCCGCAGAAACACACGGTGATTACTTGTTTAAAATTCAGGGAGGTGAATCTTTACTATGGATCAGAGCGTGGTCAAGCCAACATGAATCACGACGGAATGTCAACCAGCAGGTTTCGGTGAGAAAATTGTGGTCAAAAAGTCGCTTCTTACCGGAGAAAATCTGAGCTTGTGCCGTCCATAGCTGCCTTCGACTCCCCTGAGACACTGCCGTCAACACACCCGTGGACACAGCTCTCTGACTATTAGGTACTATTAAACTCACTACAACACTAGCAACCCAATAGAAAGATAAGGGATTTCCCAGAATTATCCTAGTAAATGTGTCTAAAAACATCGGAATCCATCCCAATGCAATCGCTTTTTTTTTTTTTACTTTTTTTTTTTTTTTTTCTAGTCCATCGCTATCAATATCTTCAAACACGAATCTTTCAACCTCGCTCAAATTTATGGGGAAATTGTCGTTTTCTCGTTGGAGGCTCCCATTAAAATCAATGTGAATATGTGAGGAGCCATCAATATGTGACGTCATCATCTGCGACTTCCTGTAGAGGCAGGACTTTTCTCTTAGCACCGAAAGTTGCAAACTTTATCGTGGATGTTCTCTACTAAATCCTTTCAGCAAAAATATGTCAATATCGATCAAGTATGACACATAGAATGGACCTGCTATCCCTGTTTAATAAGAAAATCTCATTTCAGTAGGCCTTTAACATACTCAGTGTAAATTGTTTAATTGTTATGTCTTTTATTCATCTGGTGCACAAATTAATCCGAAACACTACCTCCACCCAGTCAATTGAACAGTTGTGATGCTCTGCTCTTGAGTATAAACCTCGGGCCATGAGGTCTGCATGGGGACTGTGAGGCTCCACAGAGGAAAAAACTGCATATTTCTGAAATTTGAGTGATAAACTCAATCCAAACATTGTCTGGTTCCAACTTTTCAGGAACAGATTTCCTTCCGTGTCCCTCGTGCACAAAGCAAGACCCCAATGGGCAATGACTGCAGTGTTTCTGTAACATATGAAGGTGTCTGACAAGGTCCAGTGTGCTGAGAAGAGGGGGGTTTAGGTCCCTTGGGAACACCTGTGGCGAAAGAGCTTGTTACATGGACGGACTCTTGCCCGACCCCGTACATCAGGTCTCATTGGAGAGAGCTCAGTGGACCGTCAAAATGGACGAGCACATCCTACAGTCACCAACCTTTTTGAAACTGAGAACTCACTCTTGGGTACAGAGTTGTACAAGGACTACCAGTTTGGTACGGTCTTCTCAAATAACAAACTTGCTCACTTTGCCTTTAATCATACCTTATTAATAATGATTTATGATACTCAACTACAAAACCCAATATCAGTGAAGTTGTCAAGTTGTGTAATTGGTAAATAAAAACAGAATACAATGATTTGCAAATCTTTTTCAGCTTATATTCATTTGAATAGACTGCAAAGACAAGATATTTAACGTTCAAACTGGTAAACGTAAATACATCTCATTTGGAATTTGATGCCTGCAACATGTTTCAAAAAAGTGTCAAACAAGACTGAGGAAGTAGGGGGACGCTCATCAAGCACTTATTTGGAACATCCCACGGGTGAACAGGCTAATTGGGAACAGGTGGATGCCATGATTGGCTATAAAATCAGCTTCCATGAAATGCTCAGTCGTTCACAAACAAGGACGGGGCGAGGGTCACCACTTGGTCAACAAATGCCAGAGAAAATTGATTAAGAACAACATTTTTAAAGCAGCTATTGCAAGGAATTTAGGGATTTCAAAATCTAGGGTCCATAATATCATCAAAAAGTCCAGAGAATTTGGAGAAATCACTACACGTAAGCCATGATATTACGCACATTCCATCTCCCAGGTGGTACGGCATCAAAAAAACGACATCAGTTTGTAAAGAATATCACCACATGGGCTCAGGAACACTTCAAGTCTTTTCAAGACTTTTAAAGTAATTTTGATAGTAGGCCAAAATAGCTAATATAGACACTTACATCATGTGTTGTCTTTGTTATAAGACTTATATCTCACGGCGGCCCCTGCAATGAGGTGGCGATTTGTCCAGGGTGTACTCCGACTTCAGCCCGATTGTAGCTGAGATAGGCACCAGCGCCCCCCGCTACCCCAAAAAAGGGAATACGTGGTAGTAAATGGATGGATAGATGGATGTCACGGTGTGGGTTTTGCAGCTTACTGCAAGGTTTGTTCCCCCGGGATGCAAACGGACTATTCCGGACAAGGCGTGCAGGCAGAAACATATGTATCATTTCTTCTCCAAACTCAAAGTACTACAAAAAACGGAAAACAAGGCGAAGGCACAACGCGCTGATCGCACTCAGAGCAAAACAAATACTGAGCATAAACTATGACAAGGAAAACTTATTAGCTGTGGCATGAACAAACAAAAACGTATGGACACAAGGCATGAAGCGAACACTTAGCATAAAATTAGAATCGGACATGAACCGAACAGTGACGCCGGGATGACTGACTGGCAAAGGCAGGCTTAAATAGTGTCTCTTGATTAGAGCCAGGTGAGCGTCCCAAACACCAGCGGCAGGTGAAAATCATACGCAACCATGGCAACCAAAACAAACAAGAGTGCACAAAAAACAGGAACTAACAGAACATAATAAAAACATGATCCGGACCACGGATCATGACATTATATAAGACTTTTAAAGTAATTTTGATAGTAGGCTAAAATAGCTAATGTAAACACTTACATCATGTGTTGTCTTCATTATAAGACTTATTTAAGACTTTAAAAGTAATTTTGATATTAGGCCAAAATAGGTAATATAGACATTTGCATTATGTGTTGTCTTCATTATAACACTTATATAACACTTTTAAAATAATTTTGATAGTAGGCAAAAATAGCTAATATAGACACTTACATTATGTGTTGTCTTCATTATAACACTTATATAAGAATTTTAAAGTAATTTTGATAGTATGCCAACATAGGTAATATAAACACTTACATCATGTGTTGCCTTCATTACAATACTTATTCAAGACTTTTAAAGTAATTTTGATAGTAGGCCAAAATAGCTAATATAGACACTTACATTATGTGTTGTCTTCATCATAACACTTATACAAGACTTTTAAAGTCATTTTGATAGTAGGCCAAAATAGCTAATATATACACTTACATTATTTGTTGTCTTCATCATAACACTTATACAAGACTTTTAAAGTCATTTTGATAGTAGGCCAAAATAGCTAATATAGACACGTACATTATTTGTTGTCTTCATCATAACACTTATACAAGACTTTTAAAGTCATTTTGATAGTAGGCCAAAATAGCTAATATATACACTTACATTATTTGTTGTCTTCATCATAACACTTATACAAGACTTTTAAAGTCATTTTGATAGTAGGCCAAAATAGCTAATATATACACTTACATTATTTGTTGTCTTCATCATAACACTTATACAAGACTTTTAAAGTCATTTTGATAGTAGGCCAAAATAGCTAATATAGACACGTACATTATTTGTTGTCTTCATTATAAGACTTATTTAAGACTTTAAAATTAATTTTGATAGTAGGCCAAAATAGCTAATATAGACACTTACATTATGTTTTGTCTTCATTTTAACACTTATATACGACTTTTAAAGTCATTTTGATAGTTGGCCAAAATAGCTAATATAAACACTTACATTATGTGTTGTCTTCATTATAACACTTATATAAGAATTTTAAAGTAATTTTGATAGTATGCCAACATAGGTAATATAGACACTTACATTATGTGTTGTCTTCATTATAACACTTATATAAGACTCTTTAAATTCATTTTGACATTAGGCTAATACAGCTAATAAAGATATTTACGTTATATGTTGCCTTCATTACAACACTTATTTAATGACTATTTAATGACTTATTTAACTACTATCAAAATTACTTTCATTTTGATAGTAGGCCAAAATAGCTATTAGAGACATTTAGATCATGTGTTGTCTTTATTATAACATTTGTATTTCACTGCGGGGTTTTTGCAGCATACTGTGAGGTTTGTTCCCCCGGAATGCAAACGTACTATTCCGGACAAAGCGTGCAGGTAGGAACATATTTATGATCCTAACCACGGATCATGACAATATATAAGACTTTTAAATTCATTTTGATAGTAGGCTAATATAACTAATATAGACACTTACATCATGTGTTGTCTTCATTATAACACTTATATAATACTTTTAAAGTCATTTGGATAGTAGGCTAATATAGTTAATATAGACACTTACAGCAGGTGTAGCCTTCATTATAACACTTATATTACGCTCTACATTTTTGTGGCTCAAGACAGAATTGTTTTTTTAAAATTCTGGTCCAATATCGCCTTATTAACACAATGGATTGCTGACCCCTGCCTTAAAATCTGATTAGTTCATTTTCAAGACTGGAGAATGTAACAGCAGGACCGCGGTAGTGCCCGCAAGTGACAGCTAAGCTCGAAAGACTTTCTGCAAGAAACGGATCAGTGCACTCTCTCGGCTTACAAGTGTTCCGCTTTTCCAGATATAGAACGCAGCGGGACCAGGAGCTGCCAAAAGTGGCTGCTATTGACCTTTTTGGTGACATTATTCAAATAGGAAAGCACTTCCTATCGCTTGCTGACTGCGGCTCGAAGACAAAAAATAGTCGCACAGATGGACGGAAGTACATTTGTGTTCGAAACTGCGTTGGTGTCGTGAGAGCCAACTTGTGTCAAAGTCATGAATGAGACACTCCACCTACGCTTGGTGCCACACAGAATGAACACTCAGTTGTTTTCAACAAAGGGGAACTATTAGAGCTTATCGTAGCTGTCATGAATGAAGTATTTGTGTAAGCAATCTTACAGTGCTTTGATGTAAGTCAGATCTGTTTCCAGTGGGGGGTTGGTCTCCGCCAGGACTGCGGTCTGTCACCTATCCTGTTTGTGACTTTCATGGACAGGATTTCGAGGCAGAGTCGAGACCATGACCAAGAGGGTATACGTTTCGGGGGGCTAAAGGCTGCGTCACTGCTTTTTGCAGATGATGTACCATATGTCCCGGCAAGAAATCTGCGTTCAAAGGACTCCGGCTTATTAGTGATTCCCGAAGCCCAAAAAAAGTCTGCGGGCTATAGAGCTTTTTCATTTCGGGCTCCAGTACTCTGGAATGCCCTCCCGGTAACAGTTCGAGATGCCACCACAGTAGAAGCATTTAAGTCTCACCTTAAAACTCATTTGTATACTCTAGCCTTTAAGTAGACTCCCTTTTTAGACCAGTTGATCTGCCGTTTCTTTTCTTTTTCTCCTATGTCCCACTCTCCCTTGTGGAGGGGGTCCGGTCCGATCCGGTGGCCATGTACTGCTTGCCTGTGTATCGGCTGGGGACATCTCTGCGCTGCTGATCTGCCTCCGCTTGGGATGGTTTCCTGCTTGCTCCGCTGTGAACGGGACTCTCGCTGCTGTGTTGGATCCGCTTTGGACTAGACTCTCGCGACTGTGTTGGATCCATTATGGATTGAACTTTCACAGTATTATGTTAGACCCGCTCGACATCCATTGCTTTCCTCCTCTCTAAGGTTCTCATTGTCATCATTGTCACCAACGTCCCACTGGGTCATTATTGTCACCGATGTTCCACTGGGTGTGAGTTTTCCTTGCCCTTATGTGGGCCTACCGAGGATGTCGTAGTGGTTTGTGCAGCCCTTTGAGACACTAGTGATTTAGGGCTATATAAGTAAACATTGATTGATTGATTGATGATGGCAACTTCGGTTCATGACTTTCAGCTCTCACTGGATCGGTTCGCAGCCGAGTGGAATGAGGATCTGCATCTCCAAATCTGAGGCCATGGTTCTCAGCAGGAAACCGATGGTTTGTACAGTACAAGTAGAGAACAAGACTCTGTCCGAGCTGGGGGAGTTTAAGTGTCTCGGGGTGTTGTTCACGAGTGAGGGAAAGATGGAGAAGGAAATCAGCCGGAGAATGCGAGCAGCTGGGGCAGGATTGCAGTCTCTCTGCAGCACTGTTGTGACAAAACCAGAGCTGAGCCAGAAGGCAAAGCTCTCGGTCTACCGAGCTATCTACATTCCTACTCTCACCTATGGTCATGAAATGTGGGTCATGACCGAAAGAGTAAGATCGCGGATACATGCGGCCGAAATGAGTTTTCTCTGAAGGGTGGCTGGCATCTCCCTTAGAGATAGGGTGAGAAGTTCAGTCACCCGAGAAAGAATCAGAGTAGAGCCGCTGCTCCTTTGCTTGGAAAGGAGCCAGTTTAGGTGGTTCGGGCATCTCATGGGGATGCCTCACGAGCGTCTCCCTAGGGAGGTCTTTATTGCACGTCCCACTGGGAGGAGACCCCGCTGCAGGCCAAGGACCAGATGGGGGGATTACATCTCCTCTCTGGCCTGGGAACGCTTCGGGATACCCCAGGAGGAAGTTGCCAATGTTGCTCTGGAGAGGGAAGTCGGGGGTCTCTGCTGGAGCTGTTGTCCCTGCGACCCGATTCTGGATAAGCGGTTGAAGATGAATGCATGGATGGATCTTACAGATATCATGGATCTGCTGAGGACTGACTTTAGAATCATTCTCAAAAGGATACAATGGGAACCAAAGATGTTCATTAGGTTTTCAAAAAATGATGCAGTGTGTTATTCTCATAGCCAGACCTGTGTGGTTATTACGATACCTGATGGTTTCTGCTACAGCTGTTGCCTTCCTCAGATGTTGTCACGTGAGGTCACAGCTATACGAATAACAAATGTGCTAACAGGGATTACATTTCTGTGGCTTTTCCTAAAGCCGACTCAGAATGTCACTTACGAGTAAGCACATACTGTATGTCATGTAATGTTGTGTACTTCTTGCCATCTGGTCATTTCGACGGTCTTTTGGGGGTTGGTTTCCTAATCTTCACGGCAACTCCGGAGAGTATGTCAAGGTGTTGTCTATGTGGTTCATTCATAGTTGGTTGTTACAGTACAGCTCCTCATATGGCTGAACAAACCAATTCGCAATTTACTTGAGCAGCCACAGTTAGGGCAGGTTGTTCCCCCTGGAAAAGTTGTTCCACTCGGGGCTTGCTGCCTTGCTATTCGGGCCAATCTCTTTCAAACTGTATCGTCTATTCGTTCGGATTTGTAGATCGTGACTATTTTGGTCGTCTCAAGGAGGAGCTGTCTGAAGTTGGACTTTCAAAGACAGTTGGTTTGACATTTATTTGTTTTAAGGTATAATTTCAGAGTATCTTTGTATCTCTTCTTTGGACCTTCCTGAGAGCGAGTTCCCACCTCAAGCTCTCCAAAAAAGATTTGTTTCGGGACATGTGTGTCATCCACAGTGCCCTGCCAAGTGTAGCTGGTTCTTCACGCCCATGGATTCAATAATGGAACTCCTTGCTTCTTCCAGCACGCCAACATTTGTCCAATAATCTTTCCAGGAGATCCCAAGAATTGTTCGTAAGGCACCAGCGTTTTGAGGTGTCTGTTCCGTGACGCAGAACAGAGCTAGATACGGCTTATGGACAAAGCACACACTCATTGATACTACTACATAGATTTCACCCCCGCCCCCGCGGTATGCTGGACTACAGAGCAGCAGTATGGTACTGTTGATCACCTATTCCAAGGAATCGGGAATTGGTACAGTATCGGTTCAAATGCGAAAGCTACTCTCCCAACGACTCTCAAGGCTAGCCACTAATAAATACTAACTGTGCTAGGATTCAGCAGCATCTGCAAAATCAAGACTTATAGACGTTGTTTCCCTCTCTTCCATCGGTTGACAGTGTATGTTTCTTTGGATAAAAGCGACGTTTGACACTTTGTCTCACAAGCCCAAATGGAGCAGTCTAGACCAGTGGTTCTCAAGGGGTAAGAACCCAGAAGACACCAGGGCAGATGCAGCAAATTGACAAAAATAAAGAAGAAACCCAGCTATTATAGACTTAGACTTAGACTTCCTTTTATTGTCATTCAAACTTGAACTTTGCAGTACAGATAAGAACAACGTTGTGTTGCATTAGCTCATGGTAGTGCAGGATAAAAGTGCAATAAGGTGCAGATGTGACCTCCCTGAGAGCGAGTTCCCACCTCAAATTCTCCAAAAAAGATTTGATTCCAGAGACGTGAGTCATCCATTCCAGCCAGTTCCCTGCCCAGCAAAGCTGGTTCTTCACGCCCATGGGTTCAATACTGGAACTCCTTGCTTCTTCCAGCACGCTGTCATTTGTCCGACAGTCTTTCCAGGAGAACCCAAGAATTCTTCGTAAGGAGAATTGGTGAAATGGCTCCAGGGTTTTGAGGTGTCTGTTCCGTGACACAGAACGGAGCTACTTCCGGCTTATGGACAAAGCAAGCATTCATTGATATTACTACATAGATTACATCCCGACGCCTCGATATGATGGACTACAGAGCAGCAGTATGGTACTGTTGATCACCTATTCCCAGGAACCGGGAATTGGTACGGTATCGGTTGGAATGCAAAAGTTACCCTCCCAACGACTCGCAAGGTTAGCCACTAATAAATACTAACTGTGCCAGGATTCAGCAGCATCTGCAAAATCAAGACTTATAGACGTTGTTTCTCTCTTTTCCATCGGTTGAAAGCGTATGTTTCTTTGGATAAAAGCGACGTTTGACACTTTGTCTCAGAATCCCAAACGGAGCGGTCTAGACCAGTGGTTCTCAAGGGGTAAGAACCCAGAAGACACCAGGGCAGATGCAGTAAATTGACAAAAATAAAGAAGAAACCCAGCTATTATAGACTTAGACTTAGACTTCCTTTTATTGTCATTCAAACTTGAATTTACAGTACAGATAAGAACAAAATTGTGTTGCGTTAGCTCATGGTATTGCAGGATAAAAGAGCAATAAGGTGCAAATGTGACCTCCCTGAGAGCGAGTTCCCACCTCAAATTCTCCAAAAAAGATTTGATTCCAGAGACGTGAGTCCAGCACAATTCCCTGCCCAGCAAAGCTGGTTCCTCACATCCAAAGATTCAATACTGGAACTCCTTGCTTCTTCCAGCATTTGTCCGATAGTCTTTCCAGGATATCCCAAGAAGTCTTCGTAGGGAGCGTTGGTGAAATGGCTCAAGGGTTTTGAGGTGTCTGCGATATGTCACCCACGCCTCACTGCTGTACAAGAAGGGTTGATATGACCACAGTTTTGTACACTACAGAGCAGCAGTATGGTACTGTTGATCACCTATTTCAAGGATTTGGGAATTGGTACGGTATCGGTTCAAATGCGAAAGCTACTCTCCCAACGACTCTCAAGGCTAGCCACTAATAAATACTAACTGTGCTGGGATTCAGCAGCATCTGCAAAATCAAGACTTATAGACGTTGTTTCTCTCTCTTCAATCGGTTGACAGCGTATGTTTCTTTGGATAAAAGCGACGTTTGAGACTTTGTCTCACAAGCCCAAACGGCGCGGTCCAGACCAGTGGTTCTCAAGGGGTAAGAACCCAGATAAGAACAACATTGTGTTGCATTGGCTCATGGTAGTGCAGGATAAAAGAGCAATAAGGTGCAGATGTGACATACCTGAGAGCGAGTTCCCACCTCAAACTCTCCAAAAAAGATTTGATTCCAGAAACGTGAGTCATCCATTCCAGCACAGTTCCCTGCCCAGCAAAGCTGGTTCTTCACAACCAAAGATTCAATACTGGAACTCCTTGCTTCTTCCAGCATTTGTCCGATATTCTTTCCAGGATATCCCAAGAAGTCTTTGTAGGGAACGTTGGTGAAATGGCTCCAGGGTTTTGAGGTGTCTGCGATATGTCACCCACGCCTCACTGCCGTACAAGAAGGGTTGATATGACCACAGTTTTGTACACCATTAGTTTTGTGTCATTTTTGAGGTTATAGTTCTCTTTGGGTTATGACCGAAAGGACAAGATCACGGGTAAAAGCGGCCCTAATGAGTTCCCCCCGCTGGGTGGCGGGTCTCCCTTAGAGATAGGGTGAGAAGTTCGGTCATCCGGGAGGAGCTCAAAGTAAAGCCGCTGCTCTGCCACATGGAGAGGAGCCAGGATGCCACTCGAACGCCTCCCTAGGGAGGTTTTTAGAGCACATGAAACCTCTGGACACGTTGGGTAGACTATGTCTCCCGGCTGGCCTGGGAACGCCTCGGGATCCCCCGGGAGGAGCTAGACCAAGTGGCTGGAGAAAGGGAAGTCCGGGCTTCTCTGCTTAGGCTGCTGCCCCCGCGACCCGACCTCTGATAAGTGGAAGAAAGTATAGTATTTCCCATCGTTGTAGTGGGTATCAGGATTATTATTATTACACTTTTTTCCATAACTTGAGTTGATTTATTTTGGAAAACCTTGTTACATTGTTTAATGCATCCAGCGGGGCATCACAACAAAATTAGGCATAATAATGTGTTCATTCCACCACTGTATATATCGGTATCGGTTGATATCGGAATCGGTAATTAAGAGTTGGACAAAACTGGATAGGCTGTACAAATATTCTAAAATCCATTAACATTTGTCAATGAAACTTGAACTTGCTTTATAAATAATATATTTATTTAAATAAAGCATATTTTCTCCTCTATTGACAGCAGTGTTGGCGCTAGGAATTTTCAATATGGGGTCCCAGGGACCCCATAAAGTCATAAAAATGGGGTCCCATAGTGAATGTTTGGGGTCCCACTTTTTTGTTAGCGTTTTGAAAGCACATGATAAACGCATGCATTGTCCTGTTTTATCTCACATGTTATATCAAGTTTTGGAAAAATGTTGTCACAAACGTTACTTAAGTCATTAAAAGAAATAATATAAAAAGAAGACACATGTGTCTCTGAGCTGCAACCTTATCATGGTAGAGTAGTTTGCGTGTCCCAATGATCCTAGGAGCTATGTTGTCAGGGGGCATAAGCCCCCTGGTAGGGTCTCCCAAGGCAAACAGGTTCTAGGTGAGGGATCAGACAAAGAGCAGCTCGAAGACCTTTATGAAGAAGAAAAAGCATGGACCCAGATTTCCCTTGCCCGGACGCGGGTCACAGGGGCCTCCCTCTGGAGCCAGGCCCGGAGGTGGGGCACGATGGCGAGCGCCTGGTGGCCGGGCCTGTTCCCATGGGGCCCGGCCGAGCACAGCCCGAAGAGGCAACGTGGGTCACCCCTCCAATGGGCTCACCACCCATACCAGGGGCCATAGAGGTCGGGTGCATTGTGAGCTGGGTGGCAGCCGAAGGCAGGGCACTTGGCGGTCCGATCCTCGGCTACAGAAGCTAGCACTTGGGATGTGTAACGTCACGTCACTGGGGGGGAAAGAGCCTGAGCTAGTGCGCGAAGTTGAGAAATTCCGGCTGGATATAGACTCACTTCGACGCACAGCAAGGGCTCTGGAACCACTTCTCTCGAGAGGGATTGGACCCTCTTCCACTCTGGCGTTGCCGGCAGTGAGAGGCGACGGGCTGGGGTGGCAATTCTTGTTTCTCCCCGGCTCAAAGCCTGTACGTTGGAGTTCAACCCGGTGGACGAAAGGGTAGCCTCCCTCCACCTTCGGGTGGGGGGACGGGTCCTCACTGATGTTTGTGCTTACGCACCAAACAGCAGTTCAGAGTACCCACCCTTTTTGGGAACACTCGAGGGAGTACTGGAAAGTGCTCCCCCGGGTGATTCCCTTGTCCTACTGGGAGACTTCAACGCTCACGTTGGCAACGACAGTGAAACCTGGAGAAGCGTGATTGGGAAGAATGGCCGCCCGGATCTGAACCCGAGTGGTGTTTTGTTATTGGACTTTTGTGATCGTCACAGTTTGTCCATAACAAACACCATGTTCAAACATAAGGGTGTCCATATGTGCACTTGGCACCAGGACACCCTAGGCCGCAGTTCCATGATCGACTTTGTAGTTGTGTCATCGGATTTGCGGCCTTATGTTTTGGACAATCGGGTGAAGAGAGGGACGGAGCTTTCTACCGATCACCACCTGGTGGGGAGTTGGCTGCGATGGTGGGGGAGGATGCCGGACAGACCTGGCAGGCCCAAACGCATTGTGAGGGTCTGCTGGGAACGTCTAGCAGAGTCTCCTGTCAGACAAAGTTTCAATTCCCACCTCCGGAAGAACTTTGAACATGTCACAAGGGAGGTGCTGGACATTGAGTCCGAGTGGACCATGTTCCGCAGCTCTATTGTCGGGCGGCAGATCGGAGCTGTGGCCGCAAGGTAGTTGGTGCCTGTCGGGGTGGAAATCCTAAAACCCCTTGGTGGACATCAGCGGTGAGGGATGCCGTCAAGCTGAAGAAGGAGTCCTATCGGGTCCTTTTGGCTCATAGGACTCCGGAGGCAGTGGACAGGTACCGACAGGCCAAGCGGTGTGCAGCTTCAGCGGTCGCGGAGGCAAAAACTCGGACATGGGAGGAGTTCGGGGAAGCCATGGAAAACGACTTCCGAACGGCTTCGAAGCGATTCTGGACCACCGTCCGCCGCCTCAGGAAGGGGAAGCAGTGCACTATCAACACCGTGTATGGTGCGGATGGTGTTCTGCTGACCTCAACTGCGGATGTTGTGGATAGGTGGAAGGAATACTTCGAAGACCTCCTCAATCCCACCAACACGTCTTCCTATGAGGAAGCAGTGCCTGGGGAATCTGTGGTGGACTCTCCTATTTCTGGGGCTGAGGTCGCTGAGGTAGTTAAAAAGCTCCTCGGTGGCAAGGCCCCAGGGGTGGACGAGATCCGCCCGGAGTTCCTTAAGGCTCTGGATGCTGTGGGGCTGTCTTGGTTGACAAGACTTTGCAGCATCGAGTGGACATTTGGGGCAGTACCTCTGGATTAGCAGACCGGGGTGGTGGTTCCTCTCTTTAAGAAGGGGGACCGGAGGGTGTGTTCCAACTATCGTGGGATCACACTCCTCAGCCTTCCCGGTAAGGTTTATTCAGGTGTACTGGAGAGGAGGCTACGTCGGATAGTCGAACCTCGGATTCAGGAGGAACAGTCTGGTTTTCGTCCTGGTCGTGGAACTGTGGACCAGCTCTATACTCTCGGCAGAGTTCTTGAGGGTGCATGGGAGTTTGCCCAACCAGTCTACATGTGCTTTGTGGACTTGGAGAAGGCATTCGACCGTGTCCCTCGGGAAGTCCTGTGGGGAGTGCTCAGAGAGTATGGGGTATCGGACTGTCTTATTGTGGCGGTCCGCTCCCTGTACGATCAGTGCCAGAGCTTGGTCCGCATTGCCGGCAGTAAGTCAAACACATTTCCAGTGAGGGTTGGACTCCGCCAAGGCTGTCCTTTGTCACCGATTCTGTTCATAACTTTTATGGACAGAATTTCTAGGCGCAGTCAAGGCGTTGAGGGGTTCCGGTTTGGTAGCCGCAGGATTAGGTCTCTGCTTTTTGCAGATGATGTGGTCCTGATGGCTTCATCTGACCGGGATCTTCAGCTCTCGCTGGATCGGTTCGCAGCCGAGTGTGAAGCGACCGGAATGAGAATCAGCACCACCAAGTCCGAGTCCATGGTTCTCGCCCGGAAAAGGGTGGAATGCCATCTCCGGGTTGGGGAGGAGACCCTGCCCCAAGTGGAGGAGTTCAAGTACCTAGGAGTCTTGTTCACGAGTGAGGGAAGAGTGGATTGTGAGATCGACAGGCGGATCGGTGCGGCGTCTTCAGTAATGCGGACGTTGTACCGATCCGTTGTGGTGAAGAAGGAGCTGAGCCGGAAGGCAAAGCTCTCAATTTACCGGTCGATCTGCGTTCCCATCCTCACCTATGGTCATGACCGAAAGGATAAGATCACGGGTACAAGCGGCCGAAATGAGTTTCCTCCGCCGTGTGGCTGGGCTCTCCCTTAGAGATAGGGTGACAAGCTCTGCCATCCGGGAGGAACTCAAAGTAAAGCCGCTGCTCCTTCACATCGAGAGGAGCCAGATGAGGTGGTTCGGGCATCTGGTCATGATGCCACCCGAACGCCTCCCTAGGGAGGTGTTTAGGGCACGTCCAACCAGTAGGCGGCCACGGGGAAGACCCAGGACACGTTGGGAAGACTATGTCTCCCGGCTGGCCTGGGAACGCCTCAGGATCCCCCGGGAAGATCTAGACGAAGTGGCTGGGGAGAGGGAAGTCTGGGTTTCCCTGCTTAGGCTGTTGTCCCCGCGACCCGACCTCGGATAAGCGGAAGATGATGGATGGATGGATGGATGGACAAATGTGTATACATATGTAAATGTTTTCACCTATAAAGATATATTCACCTTTTTCTTTCCTTCATGGATCAAAACTTTACCGCTGCTGCTAATTTTTTCTATGTTTTTATTTTATTTTAAGTTGTAAGTGCATTTATTTCAGTATAAAAGTGTAAAAAGTAGTCCTGCACCCCCACCCCTTCGCTTTGGTTTTATTTTTTGTATTTGTCGCACTTTTTATTGCTATGATTTTTATTTAGCGATTGTTTTTACTTTTTATTTGAACACTTTTACCATATTGCTTTTTGCACAATTTTGTTCAGCTCATTCTTTGTTTATGTTTTTTGTTTGTTTTCTGTTTCTGTTGCTCTATGCTGTTTTTTTTTAAACCTGTGAAGCACTTTGGTTCAATTTAAAAGTTGTATATAAATAAAATTGACTTGACTTGACTAAAAAGTGTTTTGCTTGGGTCATGAAATGATGGTAATGGTGTGCCAGGGCATATATACATTTTATATTCAGCGCTTAAATCTCTGGAGTCTACATCAACTTCACATCTATTCTTCATTTCAAAATGTTTTATTTTTTTATTTTTAATGTTGTTTTTTTATGAAGTCATGAAAATGTGTGAAAATGTCATGCAAATCTGTGTTGGCCCCGCAATGAGGTGGCGACTTGTCCAGGGTGTACGCCACCTTCTGCCTGATTGTAGCTGAAATAGGCACCAGTGCCCCCCGCGACCCCAAAGGGAATAAGCGGTAGTAAATGGATGGATGGATGGATGTTATTTTTTTATTTGTTTTTTTTCCACCCTTTTTGATCAAACAAAACTATGTTTTTTATGGCAAACACACAAAATATGCAACATCTTCCACTAAAAATATTTTTGAAAGTGTAATATTTGATGTGAGGTAATCGTTGTATTTATTGTAGCATCCCGGAAGAGTTAGTGCTGCAAGGGGTTCTGAGTATTTGTTCCGTTGTGTTTATGTTGTGTTACGGTGTGGATGTTCTCCCGAAATGTGTTTGTCATTCTAGTTTGGTGTGGGTCCACATCGTGGCGCTTATTTGTAACAGTGTTAAAGTTGTTCATATAGCCACCCTCAGTGTTACCCGTATGGCTGTTGACCAAGTATGCCTTGCTTGACAATCAATCCTCTGCCCCTTCCTCACAAATGTTGCTGCGTGCACGGACCTTCGCAATTTGTTTGGTTTTTAAACCCCTCTTAACCCTGGACATACATTGAAAATACACGCAACCCTATCTTTAAATGCCGGACATTTGAGGCATTTAAGAAACCCCGCCCGGACAGCCCGGACAGTCTCGCAAAAGAGGACATATTTGTAACAGTGTTAAAGTTGTTCATATGGCCACCCTCGGTATGACCCGTATGGCTGTTGACCAAGTATGACTTGCTTGACAAACAATTCACTTCCTCGATTTCTCTGTCTCTGGCTCTTCCTTACGAATGTTGCTGCGTGCACGCACCTTCACAATTTTGGGGGGTTTTTAACCCCCTCTTAACCCTGGACTTAATTTGAAAATACACGCAACCTTGACACAAAACGCCAGACATTTGAGGCATTTAAGAAACCCAACCCGGACAGGCCAGACAGTCCCGCAAAAGAGGACATATTTGTAACAGTGTTAAAGTTGTTCATACGGCCACCCTCGGTATGACCCGTATGGCTGTTGACCAAGTATGACTTGCTTGACAAACAATTCACTTCCTCGCTCTCTTTGTCTATGCCTCATCCTCACAAATGTTGCTGCGTGCACGCACCTTCACAATTTGTTTGGTTTTTAACCCCCTCTTAAACTTGGACATACATTGAAAATACACGCAACCCTAACTTAAAATGCCGGACATTTGAGGCATTTAAGAAACCCCGCCCGGACAGCCCAGACAGACCCGCAAAAGAGGTCATATTTCTAACAGTGTTAAAGTTGTTCATACAGCCACAGTCAGTGTGACCTGTATGGCTGTTGACCAAGTATGCCTTGCTTGACAAACAGTTCACTACCTCACTCTCTCGCTCTCTCGCTCTCTCGCTCTCTCTGTCTCTGCCTCTTCCTCACGAATGTTGCTGCGTGCACGCACCTCCACAATTGTTTTGGTTTTTAACCCCCTCTTAACCCTGGACGTACATTGAAAATACACGCAACCTTGACACAAAACGCCGGACATTTGAGGCATTTAAGAAACCCCGCCCAGACAGCCCAGACAGTCCCGCAAAAGAGGACATATTTGTAACAGTGTTAAAGTTGTTCATACGGCCACCCTCGGTGTGACCCGTATGGCTGTTGACCAAGTATGCCTTGCTTGAACAACAATTCACTTCCTCGCTCTCTTTGTCTATGCCTCTTCCCCACGAATGTTGCTGCGTGCACGCACCTTCACAATTTGTTTGTTTTTTAACCCCTTCTTAACCTTGGACATACATTGAAAATACAAGCAACCTTGACACAATGCCGGACATTTGAGGCATTTAAGAAACCCCGCCCGGACAGCCCGGACAGTCCCGGAAAAGAGGACATATTTGTAACAGTGTTAAAGTTGTTCATACGGCCACCCTCGGTGTGACCTGTATGGCTGTTGACCAAGTATGACTTGCTTGACAAACAATTAACTTCCTCGATCTCTCTGTCTCTGGCTCTCCCTCACGAATGTTGTTGCGTGCACGCACCTTCACAATTTTGGGTTTTTTTAACCCCTTCTTAACCTTGGACATACATTGAAAATACACGCAACCTTGACACAAAACGCCGGACATTTGAGGCATTTAAGAAACCCCGCCCGGACAGCCCGGACAGTCCTGCAAAAGAGGACATGTCCGGGGAAAAGAGGACGTATGGTCGGATATCAGCAAAAAAGCCAGTATCAGACATCTCTAGTGTTTTGTGTAGTCATCAGATCTGTGAACAAGCTGGATCACTGGAAAGCAAAACAAAATAAGTCTCTTGCAAACTGGAAAACAACACCAAACAATGAATATTAATGTTTGTGCGACCTACTGTACCGCACGGTCGGGGTACGCAACTCGATGAAAGTCGACTCCTGACCGTCGATGACCTCGAGTCCGCCTCAGCATGCCGTCTTGATTTGAATTAAAAAAAAAAAAGACTTGACTATTACGTAGATTCACTTAGGAGTAGCATGAGAGGCGGTGAGATCGGAGTAAACAGGACCTGATTTCCCCGCATGACTCATGGCGTTGGTCTAGAGGGTCAATTTAAGGTCTGAATGCCACACTGGATGAATGCTCATGTGACAGCGGCGATCCTTTCCACGAAGGAAAGGCTCGGAGCCGCCGGCAAAGCCTATTAGCGCTCTGCCACGCTGTGCCTGTGCAATCGGCGTGTTTCTAAATGAATAATATGTTTTTATACATTATGATGTGCGTGTTGTCATTCACAATCTATATGCCAAACAAGCGCGCACATGTTTTTTTTCTTTTTTTAAGCACTCGTGACTAATGAGCCAACAATGGAGACATTTAAAGTTTCTGTAATCTGCCTGTGAAGCGCTCTAAAAACCTCCATTAACATCCTACATGCACGCTGTATGCATAAAAATGTAATATAATAACATGTAATATTGACGTAATTTCATCCTTTTTAGCAAACGGCAACATTTCACGTTCACTGTTTCCTTCAACAACAATGAGAGACGACAAAGACTCCTTAGGGACACATGATGATCCAGAAACATGTATTTTTGAGCCCGAACATAAAGAGGATGAATTACAAGTTTTAGAGGCTACACAGAAACCCTTAGCAATATTGCTAAGTGCTAAAAAAAATACACACTACGAATGTAATAAAACAATCATTTGGGTCTGATTTACTAAGATCCGAATACTACAAGTTGAACAGCACGTGCAATGTCTAAAATTGCACGTGCTAATAGCGGGCGTGTTGCGTGTGGTTCACTAAGACTAAAAAGGGGTGCAGACCGCCTAACTTAAATAAGTGTACTCTACGGGGCATCACCGTTTACAACACATTCTTGTTATTTATTTTCAAACCAGCAGGAGACACGTACCACTTTTTATGGGCTTTTCAGAAGCAGTCCTGCAGTGCATCATGTTTTTCTTCAACCCCCGAAGGTGCGGCTCAAAACACTAAAAACTGCAAACTCAGTTAATTGTTTTATATATATATATATATATATATATATATATATATATATATATATATAAATATATATATATATATATATATATATATATATATATATATATATATATATATATAAATATATATATATATATATATATATATATATATATATATATATATATATATATATATATATATACATATAATTTTAATATATATTCGATAAGAAAAAAATACTAAAGGACAGCAAAACGCATCATTATAATTCATTTTAAATCAACCCCTTAAGTCCTCTAACAGCTATAACAATTATAAAATGATGTTGCTGAATTGACAATATTGTCCAAAATGTTGCCATGTACGTATGAGAGGAGTGTGTGTGGAACTGTCAGTTTGCACGTGCTAAACAAAACGCTGACTAGTCCTCGCAAAACGGTGACGACTTCTGATGAATCACGACGTGCGTGTGGAATAATTATATTTGCATTTTCTCCTCCCACATTGTTTCCGTTTTGATGATCAGCATATGTTGTGCATAGCAATGATACAACTATGATTACATTGATATTTTTTTAGCATCACAAAATCTTTTTTCATTTTTTTTTTAATTATATTGTGTTTATAAACTTAGGAAATATGTCCCTGGACACATGAGGACTTAAATTATGACCAAAGTATGATCCTGTAACTACTTGGTATCGGATTGATACCTAAACTTGTGGTATCATAACCTCATGCGGGGTATACATGCGGCTGCTTTCTGTGGATTATCGTTCGGCATTTAACACCATAATATCTGACGGACTGGTGTCCAAAACTGTCAGACCTGGGTCTATCAATCTCCATCTGCATGTGGATTAAGGACTTCTTATCCAACCGCCACCAGAGGGTACAGTTGGGTCGCAAATGGTTTAAGAACATTTCTCAAGCAGCTATTGCAAGGAATTTAGGGATTTCACCATCTACGCTCTGTGATATCATCAAAAGGTTCAGAGAATGTGGAGAAATCATTGCACGTAAGCCATGATATTAAGCACCTTCCATCCCTCAGGCGGTACTGCATCAAAAAGCAACATCAGTGTGTAAAGGATATCACCACATGGCTCAGGAACACTTGAGAAAACCACTGTCAGTAACTACAGTTGGTCGCTACATCTGTAAGTGCAAGTTGAAACTCTACTATGCAAAGCCACAGCCATTTATCAACAACACCCAGAATAGCTGCCGGCTTTGCTGGGCCCGAGCTCATCTAAAATGGACTGATGCAAAGTGGAAAAGTGTTCTGTGGTCTGACGAGTCCACATTTCAAATTGTTTTTGGAAACTGTGGATGTCCTGTGTCCTCTGGACCAAAGAGGAAAATAACTATCCGGCGCAATGTGTAAATGCCAGCTTGTGTGATGGTATGGGGGTGTATTAGTGGCCAAAGCATGGGTAACTTACACATCTGTGAAGGCACCAATAATGCTGAAAGGTACATACAGGTTTTGGAACAACATATGTTGCCATCCAAGCATCGTTATGATGGACACCCCTGCTTATTTCAACAAGACAATGCCAAGACCCGTGTTACAACAGCGTGGCTTCAGAGTAAAATAGTGTGGGTACTAAACGGACCTGCCTGTAGTCCAGACATTGAAAATGTGTGAAGGCTAAAATATGAGGCGGGAGACTGTTGAACAACTTAAACTGTACATCAAGCAAGAATGGGAAAGAATTCCACTTAAAAAATGTGTCTCCTCAGTTCCCAAACATTTACTGAGTGTTGTTAAAAGGAAAGGCCATGTAACACACTGGTAAACATGCCTTTTTTTGGCAACGTGTAGCTGCCGTTCAATTCTAAATTCATGGTTATTTGCAAAAAAAATAACAAGAGTTTCTCAGTGTGAAGATGAAATATCTTGTCTTTGCAGTCTATTCAATTGAATATAAGTTGAAAAGGATTTGTTGTAAGGCTGGGCGTATCGATACTTGGTGAGTATCGGTATCGTATCGATACTGGCGTGATGGTTTCGATACTTCACCAAATTAAGCAAATCACTCCGATTTAAAACAAAATGTGAGCGCAGCGCTCCTCACCACTCCACCCTCCTCCCTAGTGATGGGTCGCGAACGAGATTTAAAAACACTTTAAAAATTAATCTTCAACCCAAAATACAATAAAATAAATACAATTAACATGACGCTTGGTGCGTTCGCGCACACACATCAGTATAATTCGCTCCGAGGTTAACTCGGACACGCACACGCACACACGCGTGCGTTTCCAGTGCGACTTAATGTATTGGTTGTAAACTGTAAAGTATTTTATTGCACTAAAATAACGATAAGAATTTCTCCGTTCTTTTGTTTTGTGTTCATTTTTACAACTTTTTAATAACTAGTGTTTTCTTTTTTACTGAAGTTCTTGTTTGTTGTGAGGCGACTAGCCAAGTTCAGTGTTTGTTTTCACCTTATTTGCACTACTTACTTTATTGTAATTGATATTATTACTGTTTTAGTTGAATTTCTCAGTTCTTTTGTTTTGTGTTCATGTTTACAACTTTGTTCAATAACTAGAGTTTTGTTATTTACCTTAAGTGTTTGTGTGTTGTGAGGCGACAAGCCAGGTTCAGTAGTTGTTTGCACCTTATTTGCATTACCTTATCGCTATTGATATTACTTTTTTAATAAATATTTTATTTTTTGACTTAAATCATTGTCCTGTGTTGTATTATTATCATAATCAATTAATAAAGGCAAAAGTACAAATTTGTTTTTCAAAAGTATCGATACCCAGAAGTCCCCCCCATCAGATGATGTCACTTCCGGTATCGGTATCGGCGATACTGGCCGGTATCGTATCGGATCGGTATCGATACCCAAATTTGCGATATATCCCACCCCTAATTTGTTGTATTCTGTTGTTATTTACCATTTACACAACGTGACAACTTCACTGCTTTTGGCTTTTCTACATAAGGATTGTGAATGATAAGCAAAACTCCCCAGCAAAAAGTGCAGTTTCCCCTTTAATTGTGTGAGAAGGGAAATATAAGATTGCAGAAATAAATCTGCATATTCGGATCAAATCAGCCGTCTTTCTTCCACATGCCTGACATATTTAAAGGGGAACATTATCACCAAACCTATGCAAGCGTCAATTTATACCTTGATGTTGCAGAAAAAAGACCATATATTTTTTTAACCGATTTCCGAACTCTAAATGGGTGAATTTTGGCAAATTAAACGCCTTTCTGTTTAACGGTCTTTTAGCGATGACGTCAGAACGTGACGTCACCGAGGCAACACACCCGCCATATTCATTTTCACATTACAAACACCGGGTCTCAGCTCTGTTATTTTCCCTTTTTTCGACTATTTTTTGGAGCCTTGGAGACATCATGCCTCGTTGGTGTGTTGTCGGAGGGTGTAACAACACTAACAGGGAGGGATTCAAGTTGCACCACTGGCAAGAAATCTGCCGCCAGACCCCCATTGAATGTGCCAGAGTGTCTTCACATTTGACCGGCGATGCTAAGGCAGACATGGCACAGAGATGTATGGATAACCTGCAGATGCATTTGCAACGATTAAGTCAACGAAATCACGAAGGTGAGTTTTGTTGATGTTGCCTTATGTGCTAATCAGACATATTTGGTCGCGGCGTGACTGCCAGCTAATCGATGCTAACATGCTATTTACCGGCGGTGCTAAAGCAGACGTGGCACAGAGATGTATGGATAAGCTGCAGATGCATTTGCAACTATAAAGTGAACGAAATCACAAAGGTGAGTTTTGTTGATGTTGTTGACTTATGTGCTAATCAGACATATTTGGTCACGGCATGACTGCCAGCTAATCGATGCTAACATGCTATTTACGCTAGCTGTATGTACATTTGAAACTAGATACCCACATTTAATGCGAAACAAACACTTACCAATCGACGGATTTAAGTTGCTCCAGTGTCACAAGATGCGAAAGTCCTGATCGTTTGGTCCGCACATTTTACCGGCGATGCTAATAAGGCAGCCATGCTATTGGCCAATTCATTAGGTACACTCATGCTATGGCCGAATATCGTCAATAGCTATTCGCTCAATAGCTTCAATTTCTTCTTCCATTTCGTTTTCGCTATCTGCCTCCATACTGCGACCATCTGTTTCAATACATGCGTAGTCTGTTGAATCGCTTAAGCCGCTGAAATCCGAGTATGAATCCGAGCTAATGTCGCTATATCTTGCTGTGGTAACCGCCATGTTGTTTGTATTGGCAGCACTGTATGACGTCACAGGGAAATGGATAGGGGTTTCGAAGATAGCGAAAGTAAGGCACTTTAAAGCTTTATTTAGGGATATTCCGGGACCGGTAACATTTTGAAAAAAACTTCAAAAATACAACAAGCCACTGGGAACTGATTTTTATTGTTTTTAACCCTTTTGAAATTGTGATAATGTTCCCCTTTAAAGGTGACACTGTTTGCAGAGTCTCGGTCTGGTCACAAGACAACACCGGGCAGATTTGTGTTTGAGATGTCATAAACACACAAAGTTTGGATTTAAGTGCATCTCCACTTTTCGTAGCGTCTGAAGTGAGAATAAAAGGTTTGATAGCGGCGCCTCAGAGCACTTAGCATTTGCGTGCTGCTGAGTCCTTACAGCTTTTAGCGGCATCGCCCCTCCTGAAATTGAGGCGTGCTAAAAACAGCAGGAGCAAAGCGGACATATTTTTTCCACGTGCAGCCCCCAGGCTTCAACATGCTTCTTTTGCTGTCACAGCAACATGCTTATCCTTGCATTTAGTGCCCGCGGCGTCTGTAAGGCCGTGATATCCATTTAGCCATTTGGACCATGTGAAACTTCCTCTTAATTCTCTCGTAAAGCGTGCGATCAAGCACTAAATTGCACATTTACCAAGTATGTGGAGTGGTAATGGTGGTGTAATTAGGTGGTTTTAATTATGAAAAAAATATATAATTAGTGCATTAACCCTTTATGGAGGACTGGATTGAAAAAAAATTCCATACGTTTTTTTTTTTTTTTTAATTAAATGTGTCTATCAACAACATGGCAACAAATACAACCGCATACAGTAGAACACATTTTTTTTGTTTGTAAAATCTAAAAGTTTTTATAATGAATCAAATTCCTCCATTAGAAAACAACGTAAATATGGTTAAAAAAAATTAATGGCATCAACAAAGATTGAACGGATGCAACTTGACTCTTCATTTTGTAATTTCGCGATAAAATTAAAGGAATACAATCTACAGCTTTCTGGAAGAATAAATATTTTCTGATTAACTTAACATGTAAAATAAAAAATGGTTTAGATCGACAAAGAGAAAGCACAGTTTTTATGTTAATTAAACAACACAACCAAGACAATACTTAATTATTATAATGACAACAAGACAACAACAAAAAAGTGAGTTATTACTACCGAGGGCAACAGCTTTGATTCCCTTTCTGACAAAAAAAATAGCGAGAGTAGGAAGGGGATTCATATGGCTCCATTGATCGCGGTTGACCTGATACATGAAACGTGACAAATTAGGGGGAGGAGGGCTGCACTATCCACTTCCGCCGCCGGATGGCAGTAGAGTGTTGAACATCTCAAAATGTGTTTTGTGGCATTTTCAACTTTGACCACAGCGTGCTATGTAGAGTGACGCTTTCTATCATTTCCAGCGGACCGCATTGCAAATGCGTTTCTCTTACGTGAGACATGCCCAGGATTGGTGCCAAACGAATACCTGCCCTGCTGTACAACCTAACCTTCTGACAAAAAAAATAGCGACAGTTGGAAGGGGATTCATATGGCTCCATTTATCGCAGTGTACCTGATACATGAAACGTGACAAATTAGGGGGAGGAGGGCTGCACTATCCACTTCTGCCAAAAAATGGCAGTAGAGTGTTGAACATCTTAAAATGTGTTTTGAGGCATTTTCAACTTTGACCACAGCGTCAGGTGCTATGTAGAGTGGCGCTTTCCATCGTTTTTAGCAGACTGCATTGCAAATGTGTTTCTCTTACGTGAGACACGTCCGAGAACAGTGCCAAAAGAATACCTTCCCTACTGTACGACCTAACCTTGTTGCTTCTTGTTTTTTTTTTTAAGATAAATGTAGCTGCGATAAAAAAATAAAAATAAAAAAAAAAGGTCACATGTGGAAAGAAAAGAGCAGATGCTCATCAGATATCTTGCTAGCCAGCGAGCAGGATGCCCACAAGCAGAGGCAGAGTGTGAGCCAAAATGGAGATGGCAGAAAAAAATGGAATGGCAATGGATCTGAAAGGTGAGCGAAGCTCCATGCTGGCTTGGATTAGTTTAGCCTGTGGCAAAGTGTTCCAGAGCTCATTTACATTTCACAAAGTGCGTCACAGCGAGTGAGTGTCGCCTTCCGGAACAACATGTTGCTTCCATGAGGTCGTGCACATTGATGAGGTCATCACTCATGCGCCTGTGTCATTATCCACACAGACAGCAAGGATGCTGACATGACATGTGATGGTTAGATAATATCTTAACAACGTGTTCAACATTGATTAGCCCAGATGTTGTTTGTTGTAAGCATGTCTAACATTATTTTGTATTGTTTTTTTTAATGACACGGTATCTCAACTTTCAAATTCTGACCACCTTTAGAAAATGTAACCTATGATGATTTCAATCTACATTTAACATCCCTTCCTGTGAGCTAGATAATACGTTTCAAATTTAGTAGACATTTTGTTCCACAGAGACTAAAAACAAAGGATACTCCAGGTTCAGACTAGGGCCAAGGAAAAAAAACCTCGTAGCCATAGCACACATAAACATGTAACATAGAATCAACAAAACTTGCAACAGAGGGTAGTTTATTTCTACTTTTTTGGACATATTTAAGCCTGCCAATAGATACAGTAAAACGAT
This sequence comes from Nerophis ophidion, assembly GCF_033978795.1. NCBI lineage: Eukaryota > Metazoa > Chordata > Actinopteri > Syngnathiformes > Syngnathidae > Nerophis > Nerophis ophidion. Next base: position 21,923,240 of record NC_084630.1, on the reverse strand, counting down.
TTCCTAGATTAGCTAGTCCAGACATGGGCAAATATTTGGATTCGGGGCCACATAAATCAGAAAAAATGTGTTGCCGGTATGTGTGATACATTCATTCATACACACACACATGTAACATAGAATCAACAAAACTTGCAACAGAGGGGAGATTATTTCTACTTTTTTGGACATATTTAATCCTGCCAATAGATACAGTAAAACAATTTCCTAAATTAGCTAGTCCAGGTATGGGCAAATATTTGGATTCAGGGCCACATTAGTCAGAAAAAATTTGTTGCCGGTATGTGTGATACATTCATTCATACACACACAAACATGTAACATAGAATCAACAAAATTTGCAACAGAGGGGAGATTATTTTTACTTTTTTGGACATATTTAAGCCTGCCAATAGATACAGTAAAACCATTTCCTAGATTATCTAGTCCAGACATGGGAAAATATTTGGATTCAGGGCCACATTAGTCAGAAAAAATGTGTCGCCGGTATGTGTGATACATTCATTCACACACACACACACACACACACACACACACACACACACACACACACACACACACACACACACACACACACACACACACACACGAAAACACGTAAAAAATATATACATACATTCAAAATGGATACATGGATGATACAGCAGAGTATTGGGAGAATGTCATGTGGTCAGATGAAACCAAAATAGAACTTTTTGGTATAAACTCAACTCGTGGTTTTTGGAGGAAGAAGAATACTGAGTTACATCCCAATAACACCAGACCTTCTGTGAAGCATGGGAGTGGAAACATCATGCTTTGGGGCTGTTTTTCTGCTAAGGGGACAGGACGATCGATCCGTGTTAAGGAAAGAATGAATGGGGCCATGTATCGTGAGATTTTGAGCCAAAACCTCCTTCCATCAGTGAGAGCTTTGAAAGGTTGACCAAATACTTATTTTCCAACATAATTTACAAATAAATTCTTTAAAATTCCTACAATGTGAATTCCTGGATTTTTTTTTTCACATTCTGTCTCTCACAGTTGAAGTGTACCTATGATGAAAATTACAGACCTCTGTCATCATTTTAAGTGGGAGAACTTGCACAATCGCTGGCTGACTAAATACTTTTTTGCCCCCACTGTATATATATATATAAATATATATATATATATATATATGTATATGTACATATATATATATATATATATATATATATGTATATGTACATATATATATATATACATATATATGTACATATACATATATATATATATATATGTATATATATATATATATACATATATATATATATATATATATATATATATATATATATGTATATACATATATATCTATATGTATATACATATATATATACATACATTTGTACAGATTTACGTATAAATACATACATATCTATCCATATACACATACACAGTTATACATACACATACACACACACACAAACATATGTATATATATATATATATATATATATATATATATACACACACACACACACACACACCATATATACACCATATTTTTCGGACTATAAGTCGCAGTTTTTTCATAGTTTGGCCAGGAGTGCGACTTATACTCAGGAGCGACTTGTGTCCGAAATTATTAACACATTACCGTAAAATATCAAATAATATTATTTATCTCATTCACGTAAGAGACTAGACATATAAGACCTCATGATTTTCCCTTATTCAGCCTGTTGTTATTTATTTTAAATTGCCTTTCAAATGTCTATTCTTGGTGTTGGGTTTTATCAAATAAATTCCCCCCAAAAATGCCACTTATAGTCGGGAGCGATTTATACGTGTTTTTTTCCTTTTTTATTATGCATTTTTGGCAGGTGCGACTTATACTCCGGAGCGACTTATACGCCAAAAAATATGGTACATACACACACACACATATACACACATGTATAAGTACACACACGCAAACACACACATATGTATGTATGTATATATATATATATGTATGTGTGTTTGTATACATGTTTTGGTTGTACATGAATGAACATTCTCCTACAAGGAGAATGTAAAGAGTGTGTTGTGTGCCGCAGGACAATATTAACATTGTGCATCACACTGAGTTCCTCTGCTAGAATACTTGCAAACAGAGCGATGTCACTTAAACAGAATGTAGGACTGACTGTTCTCCATCCAGCACACACTTGCAACACACACATGATGTACTCCTTCCTCTCTGTCCTGTCCACAGCACACACCAAATGTTTTTTCTCACAGTATTTCAAACTGAAAGATAAAACCTATAAAAAATCATGAAAATTCTGCAGACATATAATTATTTTGTGATAAGGATGGATTGTAAACTGGGCTTTATAGGCCACATTATTTGTAATGGTGTCAGGAGTTATGCTTGCACGGTACCACTTAGTACATTATAGTCATGGCCCTCGCCTCCATCAAGCCCCATTTCAACCTATTTGTATTGCTCAATTTAGTTTATTATTACTTTTTTCGGGTTAAAAGGAGCCATATGTAATAATGTCATGTCAAGTCATCATTAAATGGCCCTAATATGTCAAAAGACTTTAATACATCATCTTCTTGTCCATATACCTCTAGAACTGACAGCAGTAGTTCAGCCGGGATATGCTCATTTTAATATTTGATATTGTTTTTGTTTTCATTTCGATGCCCCGCCCTCTACCGTTTGACCAATTAGAAAGTCAGTGAGTGTGTCACATCCAGGTTTCCAATTACGCACCACCAGCTTGGTCTGGCTACTGCCACCAGTAAAATGACTAAACATGTCAGACCGTAGTCAATCTGAACGGCTTTGGTACGATTCTCAATTTATTGATGACAAAGCCAGGAACACAATGAAAATGTGTATCGAGGGATGTCTTTGAAATACATGTGTGTCTATAATTTCCTCCTTGATTGGTAAGTCAGGCATTTACCTTTCCTTATTACTTGTAATAAATACAAATGGATGTTTGGTATGTAAACTATATTGTCCAATACAGTCTATGATCTTGTCTAACAAAGCTAGTAAGTTCCTGCAACCGATGCTTAGTGTGATGGTGCTTGGTTCCTAGTGTGATGCTTAGCATGCTAGCTCGCTCAATCATACAGGCTAATGGGGGAAAATATAAGCCCTATGTCCATGTGTATCAAATTCCTCATTCTTGTAGCCCCTATGTGTGTCCAAGTCAAGGGCCGAAAGCCAGACTCGGCCCGCAAATGAATGATCTACAGTCCTCGGGACGCTATTTGATACTATTTGTCCTGAGCATGACCTTAAAGTGCATCCGGCAATTGAGGCTCCTCTATGAAGTCTTGGGGGTCCTAGGAGGTTAACCCTTTGACTACTGTTATCCCAGGTGGCCCTTGGCAAAGGCCGAGTACCTGACTGCCCCCTAGCCAGGGATACGGTGAAGACCTCAATGGCGGAGCAGGCAGAAGACGGTAGACTTAAGAACGACCACAACGGCTGCGATGGCAGAGGAAGGCTGCAGCAGAAAAGGGTCCCAAGTCGTCTTGGACTCCACGCCCCCGGACCCTGACCCGGATCCGTCAAGGATGGTGTGGTGACTGTCTGTGCACCAGTCTCCCCACGTTAAACTAAGTCACCCACAGGCACCCCTACCAGGAGGAACGTCATACTCGTTCGAGTGACCGCCGATGATAATGATGAGATTAGTTTCGGAAGCGACCCACAGGCCACAGCCGCCTGCTGCTGTTTTGTACTCACCAATACTTAACCAGTGTTGGTGCTGGAAATTTTCAAAATGGTGTCCCAGTGACCCCATCAAGTCATAAAAATGGGGTCCCACGATAAATTTTTGGGGTCCCTCTTTTTTGTAACTGTTTTGAAAACAAAGAATGAATGAATGTGTACAGGTTGCCCTCTAGTGGGTTCCTTGGACCACCACGCCACTGCCACGAGAGCCCGGATTTCAAGATACAACACTGTTTTATTTTCGTAAACGTTGAGAGCCCTTTGTTTTCCAGCAAAATGTGTTATTCTTAGTCCGTGTCTCTCTTTCTCTGGCACCCACTCCAACTGCCACTACCTGTCTCGTACCTGCTGCTGCTAATAAAGGCGACAGGTGATCGGACAACAAGGCAAAGCAATCTACCCACCTGTCGTGGTCTTTGAGGCCAGTCCTTGCGCACCCCGTTCCTCGGCAGGCCCGCAGGCCACACCCCCCCCCCCCCCCTCCACAGTACGCATTAGCCTGTATTATCTCACATTCTATATTGTGTTTTGTAAAAAGTTTTCAAAAACGTTACTTAGGTAATTCCAAAATTGAATACATTTTAATGCTTATAAAATGTATTCAATTATAAACATTCATCAAATTTCTTCTTTCCTTCATGGATCTAAACTTTACGGCTGCCGGTATTTTTGTTCCTATATTTTAATTGTTATATTTTCAGAGTGTGTGTTCTATATTTGGCCAAAGTAAGAAAAGAAAACAATCTGAAGTGGTCTTTTTTATTTTTAATGCCATGATTTTAATACTGGGCAGCACGGTGGGAGAGAGGTTAGTGCGTCTGCCTCACAATACGAAAGTCCTGAGTAGTCCTGAGTTCAATCCCGGGCTCGGGATCTTCCTGTGTGGAGTTCACATGTTCTCCCCGTGACTGTGTGGGTTCCCTCCGGGTACTCCGGCTTCTTCCCACCTCCAAAGACATGCACCTGGGGATAGGCCCCTCCTACCTCCAAAGCCATGCACCTGGGAATAGGCCCCTCCCACCTCCAAAGACATGCACCTGGGGATAGGCCCCTCCCACTTTCAAAGACATGCACCTGGGGATAGGTCCCTCCCACCCCCAAAGCCATGCACCTGGGGATAGGCCCCTCCCACCTCCAAAGACATGCACCTGGGATAGGCCCCTCCCACCTCCAAAGACATGCACCTGGGGATAGGCCCCTCCCACATCCAAAGACATGCACCTGGGGATAGGTCCCTCCTACCTCCAAAGACATGCACCTGGGGATAGGCCCCTCCCACCGCCAAACACATGCACCTGGGGATAGGCCCATCCCACCTCCAAAGACATGCACCTGGGGATAGGCCCCTCCTACTTCCAAAGACATGCACCTGGGAATAGGCCCCTCCCACCTCCAAAGACATGCACCTGGGGATAGGCCCTCCCACCTCCAAAGACATGCACCTGGGGATAGGCCCCTCCCACCTCCAAAGACATGCACCTGGGGATAGGCCCCTCCCACCTCCAAACACATGCACCTGGGGATAGGCCCATCCCACCTCCAAAGACATGCACCTGGGGATAGGCCCTCCCACCTCCAAAGACATGCACCTGGGGATAGGCCCCTCCCACCTCCAAAGACATGCACCTGGGGATAGGCCCCTCCCACCTCCAAACACATGCACCTGGGGATAGGCCCCTCCTACCTCCAAAGACATGCACCTGGGGATAGGCCCCTCCCACCTCCAAAGACATGCACCTGGGGATAGGCCCCTCCCACCTCCAAAGACATGCACCTGGGGATAGGCCCCTCCTACCTCCAAAGACATGCACCTGGGGATAGGCCCCTCCCACCTCCAAAGACATGCACCTGGGGATAGGCCCCTCCCACCCCCAAACACATGCACCTGAGGATAGGCCCCTCCCACCTCCAAAGACATGCACCTGGGGATAGGCCCCTCCCAACTCCAAAGACATGCACCTGGGGATAGGCCCCTCCCACCTCCAAAGACATGCACCTGGGGATAGGCCCCTCCCACCTCCAAAGTCATGCACCTGGGGCTAGGCCCCTCCCACCTCCAAAGACATGCACCTGGGGATAGGCCCCTCCCACCTCCAAAGACATGCACCTGGGGATAGGCCCCTCCCACCTCCAAAGACAGGCACCTGGGGATAGGTTGATTGGCAACACTAAATGGTCTCTAGTGTGTGAATGTGAGTGTGAATGTTGTCTGTCTAACTGTGTTGGCCCTGTAATGAGGTGGTGACTTGTCCAAGGCGTACCCTGCTTTCTGTCTGAATGCATGTGAGATAGGTTCCAGCGACCCCAAAAGGGACAAGCAGTAGAAATTGGATGGATGGATGGATTTTAAAAGTCCTGCCCGCGTGTGCACAGATTTTCCTCCATGTGGCCCCTGAGCGGAAATGAGTTTTTGGGTTGATTTTCAGCCATCCACTCTCGTCTCCGTCTCCATTTCCATCTCCCTCGTGCTCGGGTTTTTTCTACACCGTCAACGACTCCAACTTCTCCAACTTCTCCAACTTCTTCCTTCCCAGTTGCGGCTGTCAGAGTTGCCACTGACAGTTTGTCTATGTTTTAGTTTTTTCCTCTGCATTTGTCTGTTTCCTCTGTGTTTAGTATTTCCTGTCTAGTGCTCTTATTTTGTCGGCTTCCTGTCTTGTTCCCTGAGTGCTGTGTTCCTCCTCAGCTGCAGCTGATTGGCACCTGGCCACACTGTTGCCAATCAGCCTGCTCCTATTTGTACCTGCTTTGTGTTGTGTCAGTTGCTGGATCATTGTATTGTCTGTGCCACATGTCGCTCTTGTCGTCTCGTTTTGTTACAGCTACTACCTGTCGTGCTACATTTTGTCCTGGTTGTCATAGCGGTAAGCTGTTTCTGATAGCATTAGTTATTTCCAGTTTTTCTGTTTGTTGTCCACTAGCTTCCGTGCTAAAGTTCCTTTTTGTTTTTCTAGCTCCCAGTGCTAGCTCTCTTAGTTTGTTATTCCGCCCACGTGCGTGCTTTTTGTTTGTTCTTGTTCTATTATTTATATTAAATAATGTCTTCATATCCTATGCCTGCCTCCATCTCTGCATCTTCGGGTTCAACAACAAATACCCCTGACAGCGGCCCTTTTATAGAGTGACAGATGTTCAGACGAAACGCGCCCAGGCGAGCCATCTACGCACCTGTCGCCGATCTCATAGCACACACTGCCTCGCTGCAGGTCCGCAGGCCACGCCCCCTCACAGGCACTTTTAATCTATTTTCTCTCCTTGATGTTTAAGTTGTGATGGAACTGTGACCCCCAGTGCCATAGACCTAAAAAAAATATATGGCTTCATCCTCGTACAAATCCTTCAAGTATCATATGAGGTTTTGTTGTTTATTAGTTTCTTGTAAACCGCTCAATCTTGGCAGTTTGCGCTTTAAAATTCAGGTATGTCCTACATTCCGCGGGCAAGGTACTCAGCTCATACCAGCTTCTTAAGCATCAATTAAATTTTGATGTTTTCTTTGAATATTTCACAAGGCACTGGACCGCCGACCTGTTCTTCCAGGGACGTGTAAGCACTTACATGTGTGGCCAGAGCGCTTGCGAAGACGCTTCCATTACAAAACACGGGCAGGAAGTGGGATGTTGCTCTCATCTTCCCATCCTTATTCAGAGTAGTGCAAATGGTATCGGTTGAAAGGAAAACAATGCGTTGCACTGCATAGTACGCAAACCCTGAATACTGTTAATAATGTCTTTGTTGATATAAACATATAAATACTACTGTGATTTCTAAACTGGAAGTGTCATCTAAGGCTTTGTAAACACTGCAGGTCAATTCCGATTTTTTTTTGCTGACATATCAGATTTTTTTGTCTGACCCATGCTTTTTATGTATGTGGATATACATATATATATATATATATATATATATATATATATATATATATATATATATATATATATATATATATATATATATATGTATATATATATATATACATATATACCATATTTCCTTGAATTGCCTCTTCTCACTCCGGCGCTTACCAAAGGCATGCGGTATATTTAGGCCTGTGCTTATAAATTTGAGTGTGAAGTAAGGATACCATCATGAAAAGCACATTAAATTAAAAAAAACGTTATTATGGTCTTACCTTTACTTATAAATGAAGTCCATGCGCAGCTCCTTCTGATCAAAAGCATCGATAACTTGTTTATAGAAGTCTTCCTTATCTTTCTTCAGTTTTAAAAGTCTCTCCGTCTCGATGGAGATCTTCTTTTATTACTTCCTGCTTCGATTGAAAGTCCAGTTTAGAAAACTGTTATATTTTAGATAAGTAATCCTCCATGTTAAAAGTGCAAGCGAGAGGAAAAAATAAACAATCGCTGCTCACTCTTGCTGCTTGTTGTCACTTCTTCTGCAGCCGAGTAGTCGGAAGAAGGATCACTAGCGCCCTCTACCACCAGGAGGCGGGAGTCATTTAATGACTCCTATTTGACACACGCAGCTACGGTATATTAATAAAACATAGCTGCTTACTGTTCTTTTTAGCATATTCAATAGCTTGGACCTTAAATCCTACTGAATAGCTCTTAATCTTCTTCCCTTTATGCGATTTCAAATGATTGAAATCAGCCTCTTCCATTTTAAAAATGATGACAGGTGAAGTGTCACTCGTGACATGACGAGTTTGACCCAGCGGAATTTCTAGACATGCGCTAATAAAAATAATTTTTGCGAAATGAGTTTGACCCGGCGTTAATCCTGAGCCGGCGGTAACACTAAGCATGCACTAATTATTTTGCGAAATGAGTTTGACCCGGCAGTAATTCTAGGCAGGCACATACTATATACCCGGCGGCAATTCAAGGAAATACGGTATATATATATATATATATATATATATATATATATATATATATATATATATATATATATATATATATATATATATATATATATATATATATATATATATATATATATATATATATATATATGGCTTCACGGTGGCAGAGGGGTTAGTGCGTCTGCCTCACAATACGAAAGTCCTGCAGTCCTGGGTTCAATATATATATTGGAAATGTATATATATATATATATATATACATTTGCAGTGTGAACATTTTTCCGGTCACATTTATCCAACCAGAACGCCATCACAAAGCGAAAAATGTAATTATTCGCCAAACCAGAGGGTTACAAAACAAATAGCAGAAAACAGGCAACAGTCCCACATCAACCTTAAGAAAGTCAGTGGCTTCACTATTAAAGTGGGTGACATTGTTATCACCAGGAAAGATGAGGTCACATACCTAGGTTCCATTCTAGAGGCCAATCTTTCCTGTGATAAAATGGCAACCAAGGTCATCAAAAAGGTCAACCAAAGAATGAAATTTCTCTACAGATTCTCCTCTTGGGTCAACAACAGCAGCATGAAGATTCTAGCGGGAACTCTCATTCAACCCTTTTTTGATTACGTACACACTTCCGGGTACCCCTCAAATCAAGACTCCAAACATCCCAGAACAAGCTAGTCAGGTTACTTCTAGACCTCCACCCCAGATCACACCTTACTCCTACCCACTTCTCCAAAGGGGGCTGGCTCACGGTGGAGGACAGAGTCAAACAACTTGCACTGAGCCTAGTCTATAAAAATCCGCTAAACCTTCCTGATACCCAAGTACATGTCAAACTAGTGCCAGAACGTAAATGACCGCCATAACCACAACACCGGGGGGAGCTCCACAAACCACGTTAAACCTCGATTCCGATCTAACAAAGGTCTTAACTCATTCTCCTTCTATGCCACATTAATATGGAATGCATTCCCAACAGGTGTAAAAGAAAGTGCATCTCTACCCTCCTTCGAAACCTCACTAAAAGGACACCTCCAGGCAACTACAACCCTAGACTAACACCATCCCCCCCGCCCCCCACCACACCCCACACCCCGTATTGTAAATAATCAAATATAAATTATCAAATGTTATCCTGCCAAGTCAGACCTACACTGTTTCAATCTGCATTTCTCACATGATATAATTGTTGATGACTGAAGTGCTCTTTGTCCTTGTCTTTGTCTGAACTTTTCTGAAGCCTCTTTCTTTGCGCTGTCCTCTAATCTAAACATCAAATATGAATATGATCAGCTGGACTCTCGACGCAATTGACACAGTCTTTTCGACAAGGAAAAGAGGTTCTGGGGGAGCCTGGCTGACCTGATGGAACCATTGCTGCTGGTCCGTGAGAGACTCCTGGAATAAATGGAGAATCATGTGCCTCTCAGTTCTTTCCATCTAGGACGTGGACGACATCTACCTATAAGGAACTGTGATTGTGGGGCACCTGCTGATTGGGCAATTATATTGTCAAATTCGGAAGATGATGGCAGCCACTCAAGGGGCCCAACAGCTGTTCAACGCAATGGAGGGATTGGGTCGGGGTGTGGGAACAGACTGGAGCGATTTCTGATTTGAATCGCAAAATGGATCTTATCTTGGAGAAGCTTGCTGAGAAGGAATAATTAAATTGGAATTTGAGAATCCAGCACGGACACACAGAGCAGGCAAGTCATTGTTTAGTCTTCTCGAAGAAAAACAACATCTAAATATACTATTTGGACTCCCTCGAATGGCCTTGATGCAATCAGGAACAGGCTGTTCTGAAGAACTCCCCCGAGGGCTCCTCAAAGATGGACGCTTTTGACCTTCCTTTTTTTCAACAACACCTGGTGTCGAACTTTGAGATCGGCCCAAGTCCACAAAAACATTCAACATCTATATATATATATAAATACATCTATATATATATATATATATATATATATATATATATATATATATATATATATATATATATATATATATATATATATATATATATATATATATATATATATATATATATATATATTGGCTTTTTTTCCAAGATGGCGCTGCTGTAGTGGCTGCTGTAGGCAGGAGCTCTGTGCTCTTGTGTCATCCTTTTGTGTTTCCCTCTTGTTTTCATGTGTTATTATATTTTTTTGCATTTTGGTCCGGGACCCTTTGGGACTGTGTGACAAAGGGTGGCACTTTCGTGACCTCTGTGGTGCTTTTTTTGTGGACTTCTGGATCTGCCTCCCAGGAGCCTTTTGGCCATGGAGACCAGCTGCTGGGTCTCTGCTACACCAGAGTCTGTTTGGAGGGACTGGAGGAGATGCGGATGAGGGGACAGGGCTGCGGAGCTAGCACTGAGCGCTGGGACGGAGAGGCTACGCGGTGTCTTGACTGGGTGAGCAGGTGTCGGACACCTCAGTCACCTTGGACGTATCCTCACTCATCCATGCGGACTGGACATTGGCCGAGAGTGGAGTCGGCTGTCTTGGTTGCTTTGTTGGGTCTGCTTCTTTCTCTGGCCATGCTCCCTCCTCCCCAGCGGACAATGGTGTGGAACACCGCAGAGGCCACCACAGTGTATATGTTTATTTTACTTTTTATTCATAATTGTATGTAGAAGTGTCTGGTTGTATCTGCTGCTTTAATGTCTTTAATGTCCTCTGTGTTCTAGGATGTTTGATGTTTCCCTCTTACACACATGTGAGAGGGATGTGTACTATGGCTATGAGTTGTTCTTTTCCCTTGGCCTCAGTCTGCACCCCCACTCCAGGGCCTAGGGTAAGACCGATTTTTTATTTTTTTATTTTATTTTAATCTTCTATTTTTTTTGTCCCATCCCCCCCCCCCCCGCCCCCTTGTTTACCTGTATGTCTTCTTTTTTGTAAGGGGTGCTGGAAGCCGGCAGACCCGTCAGCGATCCTGTTCTGTCTCCCTGTAATGTTTGTCTGAGCTTGAATGGGATTGTGCTGAAAATTGTAATTTTCCTGAAGGAACTCTCCTGACGGAATAAATAAAGTACTATCTAATCTAATCTAATCTAATATATATATATATATACATATATATATATATATATATATATATATATATATATATATGTATATATATATATATATATATATATATATGTGGAGGAGGATTGTGATCAGCACAATTTTATGTTAGATCCACTTTAAACTGGACTTTCACACTATTATGTTAGATCCACTATGGACTGGACTCTCACTATTATGTTAGATCCACCATGGACTGGACTCACCCTGTTATGTTAGATCCACTATGGACTGGACTCACACTATTATGTTAGATCCACTATGGACTGGACTCTCAGCCTTTAAATAGACTCCCTTTTTAGACCAGTTGATCTGCTGTTTCTTTTCTTTTTCTTCTATGTCCCACTCTCCCCTGTGGAGGGGGTCCGGTCCGATCCGGTGGCCATGTACTGCTTGCCTGTGTATCGGCTGGGGACATCTCTGCGCTGCTGATCCGCCTCGACATCTCTGCGCTGCTGATCCGCCTCCGCTTGGGATGGTTTCCTGCTGGCTCCGCTGTGAACGGGACTCTCGCTGCTGAGTTGGAACCGCTTTGGACTGGACTCTCGCGACTGTGTTGGATCCATTGTGGATTGAACTTTCACAGTATCATGTTAGACCCGCTCGACATCCATTGCTTTCCTCCTCTCTAAGGTTCTCATAATCATTATTGTCACAGACGTCCCACTGGATCATTATTATCACCGATGTCCCACTGGGTGTGAGTTTTCCTTGCCCTTATGTGGGCCTACCGAGGATGTCGTGGTGGTTTGTGCAGCCCTTTGAGACACTAGTGATTTAGGGCTATATAAGTAAACATTGATTGATTGATTGATATTATGTTAGATCCACTATGGACTGGACTATCTTACTATTACGTTAGATCCACTATGGACTGGACTCTCACACTATTATGTTAGATCCACTATGGAGTGGACTATCACACCATTATGTTAGATCCACTATGGACTGGACTCTCACTATTATGTTAGATCCACTATGGACTGGACTCTCACTATTATGTTAGATCCACTATGGACTGGACTCTCACTATTATGTTAGATCCACTATGGACTGGACTCTCACTATTATGTTAGATCCACTATGGACTGGACTCTCACTATTATGTTAGATCCACTATGGACGGGACTCTCACTATTATGTTAGATCCACTATGGACTGGACTCTCACTATTATGTTAGATCCACTATGGACTGGACTCTCACTATTATGTTCGATTCACTATGGACTGGACTCTCACTATTAGATTATTATTATTATTAATATTATTAGAAAAAGCCAAGATGGCGGCGCCCGGAAGGGCTGCGACCTCGAGGAGCTCCTGCTAAATATGGAACATTTGGCAGAAATACTGGACAATTCTACAAACTTTATGGCTGGCTCACATCGTGGTCACTCCGTGATCACGTACGGCCGCCAGACACTTCTGGATGTGGACATATCGGATCGTTTTGGACTGATAGACGTGTGCTTGCTAAACGTGCTAACTAGCACGGGAATACTTCGGCGGCTACATCCAGCGACCTGTTAAGCAGGGGAGTATAGTAGCAGCGGGGGCCGTCTACTGAGCAGACGCCAGCGGTGTGATCGGAAACGCGGATGCCGAGCGGGGCTAAAAACAAAGCAGTGAAGTGAATTATATTTATATAGCGCTTTTTCTCTAGTGACTCAAAGCACTTTACATAGTGAAACCCAATATCTAAGTTACATTCAAACCAGTGTGGGTGGCATCTGGAGCAGGTGGGTAAAGTGTCTTGCCCAAGGACACGACAGCAGTGACTAGGATGGCGGAAGCGGGAATCGAACCTGCAACCCTCAAGTTGCTGGCACGGCCACTCTACCAACTGAGCTAAACCGCCCTAAAGCAGAAGGCTAATCCCCACAGAACACCACTTCCCTCCATCCTGAAGCCGGATTTAAATGGAAGATGCGAGACTACTGGTCTGTCTAAGGAGTCAATTAAATTAGAACAAGTTTTTTCTGCTTTGAGTGTTTCAGAGTTGGACACGTGTTTTACTGAGGTGGCTAACTATGATGCGTGCAGTTTATCAAAGCAACAAACAAACAATTGGAAAATTCCCGTCGTATCAATTCCTAGATACGGTCGTAATTATACTAAATGCACTGGGCATAATAAACACAACATTATTAATATTGCTACTACGGGTAATTTGATCAAAAATTCCCTAAAACAGCCCACTACCTATAATATAGGTTTTTTAAACATAAGATCATTGTCCCCCAAAACGTTGTTAGTTAATGATATCTTCAGAGACAACAATCTTAACGTCATCGGTCTCAGCGAAACCTGGCTTAAACCAAACAACTTTTTTGCGCTAAACAAGGCATGTCCTCCTAACTTTACACTTGCGCATATTGCCCGTCCTCTTGAAAGGGGTGGGGGGGTCGCATTAATATACAACGAAAACTTTAACCTTAATCCTAACATAAATAATAAATATAAATCGTTTGAGGTGCTTACTATGAGGTCTGTCATACCGCTGCCTCTACACCTGGCTGTTATCTACCGCCCCCCAGGGCCCTATTCGGACTTTATCAATGAATTCTCAGAGTTCGTTGCTGATCTAGTGACACACGCCGATAATATAATCATAATGGGGGACTTTAATATCCATATGAATACCCCATCGGACCCACCGTGCGTAGCGCTCCAGACTATAATTGATAGCTGTGGTCTCACACAAATAATAAATGAACCCACGCATCACAACGGTAATACGATAGACCTAGTGCTTATCAGGGGTATCACCGTTTCCAAAGTTACGATACTCCCGTATACTAAAGTATTGTCCGATCATTACCTTATAAAATTCGAGGTTCAGACGCATGTTCGGCAATCTAATAATAATAATAATAACTGCTATAGCAGCCGCAACATTAATACGGCCACAACGACAACTCTTGCTGACCTACTGCCCTCGGTAATGGCACCATTCCCAAAATATGTGGGCTCTATTGATAACCTAACTAACAACTTTAACGATGCCCTGCGCGAAACCATTGATAACATAGCACCGCTAAAGTTAAAAGAGGCCCCAAAAAAGCGTACCCCGTGGTTTACAGAAGAAACTAGAGCTCAGAAATAATTATGTAGAAAGCTGGAACGCAAATGGCGCACGACTAAACTTGAGGTGCACCATCAAGCATGGAGTGATGGTTTAATAACTTATAAACGCATGCTTACCTTAGCTAAAGCTAAATATTACTCAAATCTCATCCACCGTAATAAAAACGATCCTAAATTTTTGTTTAGTACGGTAGCATCGCTAACCCAACAAGGGACTCCTTCCAGTAGCTCCACCCACTCAGCTGATGACTTTATGCAATTCTTTAGTAAGAAAATTGAAGTCATTAGAAAGGAGATTAAAGACAATGCGTCCCAGCTACAACGGGGTTCTATTAACACTGATACGATGGTATATACGGCGGGTACTGCCCTCCAAAATAGTTTCTCTTGTTTTTGAGGAAATAACATTAGAGGAATTGTTACAACGTGTAAATGGAATAAAACAAACAACATGTTTACTTGACCCACTTCCTGGGAAACTGATCAAGGAGCTCTTTGTATTATTAGGTCCATCAGTGCTAAATATTATAAACTTATCACTTTCCTCGGGCACTGTTCCCCTAGCATTCAAAAAAGCGGTTATTCATCCTCTTCTTAAAAGACCTAACCTCAATCCTGACCTCATGGTAAACTACCAACCGGTGTCTCACCTTCCCTTTATTTCAAAAATTCTCGAAAAAATTGTTGTGGAGCAGTTAAATGAACACTTAGCGTCTAACAATCTATGTGAAACCTTTCAATCCGGTTTCAGGGCAAATCACTCCACGGAGACAGCCCTCGCAAAAATGACTAATGATCTATTGCTAACGATGGATTCTGATGCGTCATCTATGTTGCTGCTCCTCTATCTTAGCGCTGCTTTCGATACCGTCGATCGTAATATTTTATTAGAACGTATCAAAACACGAATTGGTATGTCAGACTTAGCCCTGTCTTGGTTTAACTCTTATCTTACTGATAGGATGCAGTGCGTCTCCCATAACAATGTGACCTCGGACTACGTTAAGGTAACGTGTGGAGTTCCCCAGGGTTCGGTCCTTGGCCCTGCACTCTTCAGTATCTACATGCTGCCGCTAGGTGACATCATACGCAAATACGGTATTAGCTTTCACTGTTATGCTGATGACACCCAACTCTACATGCCCCTAACGCTGACCAACACGCCGGATTGTTGTCAGCTGGAGGCGTGTCTTAATGAAATTAAACAATGGATGTCCGCTAACTTTTTGCAACTCAACGCCAAAAAAACGGAAATGCTGATTATCGGTCCTGCTAGACACCGACCTCTATTTAATGATACAACTCTAACATTTGACAACCAAACAATTAAACAAGGCGACACGGTAAAGAATCTGGGTGTTATCTTTGACCCAACTCTCTCCTTTGAGGCACACATTAAAAGCGTTACTAAAACGGCCTTCTTTCATCTCCGTAATATCGCAAAAATTCGCTCCATTCTGTCCACTAAAGACGCTGAGATCATTATCCATGCGTTTGTTACGTCTCGTCTCGATTACTGTAACGTATTATTTTCGGGTCTCCCCATGTCTAGCATTAAAAGATTACAGTTGGTACAAAATGCGGCTGCCAGACTTTTGACAAGAACAAGAAAGTTTGATCACATTACGCCTGTACTGGCTCACCTGCACTGGCTTCCTGTGCACTTAAGATGTGACTTTAAGGTTTTACTACTTACGTATAAAATACTACACGGTCTAGCTCCATCCTATCTTGCCGATTGTATTGTACCATATGTCCCGGCAAGAAATCTGCGTTCAAAGGACTCCGGCTTATTAGTGATTCCCAAAGCCCAAAAAAAGTCTGTGGGCTATAGAGCGTTTTCATTTCGGGCTCCTGTACTCTGGAATGCCCTCCTGGTAAAAGTTTGAGATGCCACCTCAGTAGAAGCACTTAAGTCTCACCTTAAAACTCATCTGTATACTCTAGCCTTTAAATAGACTCCCTTTTTCGATCAGTTGATCTACCATTTCTTTTATTTTTCTCCTATGTCCCACTGTCCCTTGTGGAGGGGGTCCGGTCCGATCCGGTGGCCATGTACTGCTCGCCTGTGTATCGGCTGGGGACATCTCTGCGCTGCTGATCCGCCTCCGCTTGGGATGTTTTCCTGCTGGCTCCGCTGTGAACGGGACTCTCGCTGCTGTGTTGAATCCGCTTTGGACTGGACTCTTGCGACTGTGTTGGATCCATTATGGATTGAACTTTCACAGTATCATGTTAGACCCGCTCGACATCCATTGCTTTCCTCCTCTCCAAGGTTCTCACCGACGTCCCACTGGGTGTGAGTTTTCCTTGCCCTTGTGTGGGCCTACCGAGGATGTTGTAGTGGTTTGTGCAGCCCTTTGAGACACTAGTGATTTAGGGCTGTATAAGTAAACATTGATTGATTGATTGATTGATTGATTGATTGATTGATTGATTGATTGATATTATGTTAGATCCACTATGGACTGGACTCTCACTATTATGTTAAATCCATTATGGACTGGACTCAAACTATTATCTTAGATCCACTATGGACTGGACTCCCACTATTATGTTAGATCCACTATGGACTGGACTATCTCACTATTATGTTAGATCCACTATGAACTGGACTCTCACTATTATGTCAAATTCCACAGAATCAATTTCTGACTGTGCAGTTCAGTTCCATAAACTTTATTTTTGACTATAACCTAACAATTCCAGTGACCATAAAAATAAAAGGTTATGTCGATACTTTGTCGTTGGTACTAGAAAACAGGCAGACCTTGTTCTGTCCAATATTGCAAGCGTACAATTAATATTTGTCACGGCAGAATGATTCAAGAACTCCGTTCTCCTGCTGCGTGGCAGTCATGCCTGTTCGCTGCCAGCAAAGGATGGTTTAAAATTCATGAAGATGTCTTTCACGCGGTACCCACGCGGTAATTGTTTCAATAATGAAAGAAGTCACACCTCGCGTGGCATTGTGAATGTTGTTTCTGAGTGCAGCGACAATAATGCAAGTGTTTGATGTTACATCATCCTTGTCAGCCCCCGGTGTTACCCCCCGGGCATTTAGCCACTTCCCTCCTTTCATGTATCTTTCAATAGGTCTTCTAAGGGCTGCCAGCGGTATGTTTTCAAATTTGCTAACTTGCTTGACAAACACCCAACAATTCACAAGGGAAGCAAACAGTTAAAAGTCCCAGAGAAAGATTTATCCGCTTTGTTTTAAGCACGTACCAGCTGCCGGTAGATACAACGGTGATTTGCAGGGATCTGAAAGACCGAGGAAAACAAATTCCATCCATCTTCTTCCGCTTATCCGAGGTCAGCAGCCTAAGCAGCTAAGCCCAGACTTCCCTCTCCCCAGCCACTTCGTCCAACTCCTCCTGGGGGATCCCGAGGCGTTCCCAGGTCAGCCGGGAGACATATCAATCAATCAATCAATGTTTACTTATATAGCCCTAAATCACTAGTGTCTCAAAGGGCTGCACAAACCACCACGACATCCTCGGTAGGCCCACATAAGGGCAAGGAAAACTCACACCCAGTGGGACGTCGGTGACAATAATGACTATGAGAACCTTAGAGAGGAGGAAAGCAATGGATGTCGAGCGGGTCTAACATGATACTGTGAAAGTTCAATCCACAATGGATCCAACACAGTCGCGAGAGTCCAGTCCAAAGCGGATCCAACACAGCAGCGAGAGTCCCGTTCACAGCGGAGCCAGCAGGAAACCATCCCAAGCGGAGGCGGATCAGCAGCGCAGAGATGTCCCCAGCCGATACACAGGCAAGCAGTACATGGCCACCGGATCGGACCGGACCCCCTCCACAGGGGAGAGTGGGACATAGAAGAAAAAGAAAAGAAACAGCAGATCAACTGGTCTAAAAAGGGAGTCTATTTAAAGGCTAGAGTATACAAATGAGTTTTAAGGTGAGACTTAAATGCTTCTACTGAGGTGGCATCTCGAACTGTTACCGGGAGGGCATTCCAGAGTACTGGAGCCCGAACGGAAAACGCTCTATAGCCCGCAGACTTTTTTTGGGCTTTGGGAATCACTAACAAGCCGGAGTCCTTTGAACGCAGATTTCTTGCCGGGACATATGGTACAATACAATCGGCAAGAAAGGATGGAGCTAGACCGTGTAGTATTTTATACGTAAGTAGTAAAACCTTAAAGTCACATCTTAAGTGCACAGGAAGCCAGTGCAGGTGAGCCAGTACAGGCGTAATGTGATCAAACTTTCTTGTTCTTGTCAAAAGTCTAGCAGCCGCATTTTGTACCAACTGTAATCTTTTAATGCTAGACATGGGGAGACCCGAAAATAATATGTTACAGTAGTCGAGGCGAGACGTAACAAACGCATGGATAATGATCTCAGCGTCTTTAGTGGACAGAATGGAGCGAATTTTAGCGATATTACGGAGATGAAAGAAGGCCGTTTTAGTAACTCTTTTAATGTGTGCCTCAAAGGAGAGAGTTGGGTCGAAGATAATACCCAGATTCTTTACCGTGTCGTAATGGTTTGTACAGTCTTCCCAACGTCCTGGGTCTTCCCCGTGGCCTCTTTCCGGTCGGACGTGCCTGAAACACCTCCCTAGGGAGGCGTTCGGGTGGCATCCTGACCAGATGCCCGAACCACCTCATCTGGCTCCTCTCGATGTGGAGGAGAAGCGGCTTAACTCTGAGCTCCTCCCGGATGGCAGAGCTTCGAGGTTTGTTCTCCCGGAATGCAGGACGGACAGCTCTTGATGACTGCGTGAGGTATGAGATGATTATTTAATCATACAAGTACCAAAAAGACAGAAACAAACAAAGGAAACATGTGCCAATCGCACACAAAGCTAAGGTAACAGCTTAGCACAAAATCAAGGACAGGAGTACACCAAAGTGACAGTTGCATCCCGCAAAACTATGAAGCCACACCGACTGTGGTAAACAACGTAAATAAATAGCTCGCTGATTAGTGCTCAAGAGCAGGTGAACGTGCAGAGCATCAATCAGAGGTAGGTGAAACCAATCAGTACCCATGGAAACCAAAACAAACACCCAAAGTGCACAAAACAGGAACCAAGGGAGTCCAAAACCTAGAGAACATAACCAAACAAAACACGATCCGGATCATGGATCATGACACCCGCCACCCGGCGGAGGCGACTCATGTCGGTTGCTTGTACCCGTGATCTTGTCCTTCTGGTCATGACCCAAAGCTCATGACCATAGGTGAGGATGGGAACGTAGATCGACCGGTAAATTGAGAGCGTTGCCTTCCAACGGATCGATACAGTCTGAAAACGCCGCACCGATCCACCTGTTGATCTCACCATCCACTCTTCCCTCACTCGTGAACAAGACTCCGAGGTACTTGAACTCCTCCACTTAGGGCAAGGTATCCTCCCCAACCCGGAGATGGCACTCCACCCTTTTCCGGGCGACAACCATGGACTCGGACTTGGAGGTGTTGTTTCCAATCGCAGTCGCTTCACACTGCGAACCGATCCAGTGAGAGCTGAAGATCCATGCCAGATGAAGCCATCAGGACCACATCATCTGCAAATAACAGAGACCTAATCCTGCAGCCACCAAACCGGATCCCCTCTAGAAATTCTTTCCATAAAAGTTATGAACAGAATTGCTGACAAAGGGCAGCCTTGGCGACGTCCAACCCTCACTGGAAACGGGTCCGACTTACCAATGCAGACCAAGCTCTGACGCTGATCGTACAAGAAATCAAATTGTATTCCGGAAAATACAACAGTGACGTTGAAATGGAAACTCCGGGAAGACCAAATTAAAGTCAATCAATCAATGAATCAATCAATGTTTATTTATACAGCCCTAAATCACAAATGTCTCAAAGGACTGTACAAACCATTACGACTACGACATCCTCGGAAGAACCCACAAAAGGGCAAGGAAAACTCACACCCAGTGGGCAGGGAGAATTCACATCCGGTGGGACGCCAGTGACAATGCTGACTATGAGAAACCTTGGAGAGGACCTCAGATGTGGGCAACCCTCCCCCCCTCTAGGGGACCGAAAGCAATGGATGTCGAGCGGGTCTAACATGATACTGTGAAAGTTCAATCCATAGTGGCTCCAACACAGCCGCGAGAGTTCAGTTCAAAGCGGATCCAAGACAGCAGCGAGAGTCCCGTCCACAGGAAACTATCCCAAGCGGAGGCGGATCAGCAGCGTAGAGATGTCCCCAACCGATACATCCTGGGTCCCGACGAGCGGTCCATCCTGGGTCTCGACTCTGGACAGCCAGTACTTCATCCATGGTCATCGGACCGGACCCCTTCCACAAAGGAGGGGGGGCATAGGAGAAAAAAGAAAAAGAAGCGGCAGATCAACTGGTCTAAAAAAGAGGTGTATTTAAAGGCTAGAGTATACAGATGAGTTTTAAAGTCTGATATTAAATCAGGTAAAAGATACCTTGTTGGCAAACATAAATAAGGTTAAGTTGGGTAAATACTTTATCGATCCTGAAAGAAATTCTGGAACTAATAGGAGTTTCTCACATGGAGCCCATATTGATCACAGACTTTAGGCTTGTCTCACAAAAGTAGTTTAACGGTGAGGAGGATGTGTTATTTCGGCAGTAAGGTGTTTTCACTGATTTTATTGTTCTGCTTAATATAATCTTTGCGGAACCATGGATTAATTAAAAATCCCATTAAACTTTGGGGAGGATTGTAAAAATGACCGTTATGGTCGCCTAGGGAAAAGTGCAAAATGCTTCTAAAACCCAACAATCATGATGACAATGAATGCGCTATAGCTTGTTTCACAGCTACAGATTCTTCGATGGAATTCTGGCAGGCTTAAATATGTTTTGGCTTTTTTCCAGTGTGACATTTAAATTTTAATTTAGCGCATGTATAATATACACAAACGGGGTCAATGGAAATGTGCCAGATATGCATTTTGCCTCCCCAGTATGATATAGCCCAGGCCCCCTCTGCTTGTTTCAGGGTTTTTTTGTCCTCCTTGCACAGTTGTGTGTGTTGGCCGGTGCTGCTTCGCTCGTTCACAATTTAATGAGTCGAGACGGGTGCACACCCTGCAAGGATATGCTAATTTTGTACAATTTCAATTGGCCAGAGAGTCGCCGGTGTGTGTTCTACAAACGCAAACAACCATAAGGTGTCTAATAGCACTGGGTCTAAAAAAGACAACATTGGCAATATCAGTTGTGGCTGCAAGCATTGCCATGGGCCAAGGACCCTATTGAAACTGCTGTGTTTTATTATTATTCCGCACCTACGCGCTGTAATTTGACCCCCTTAACATGCTTCAAAACTCACCAAATTTGACACACACGTCGGTATAGCAAACCTTCCCAATATATTAAGCAACCAATCCCCCAAAATGAAAATTGCGCTATAGCACCCCGTAGGAAAAAATTACAGACAAAACTGCATGTAACTTCTGTTAAGAATGTCATAGCGACATGAAACAAAAACTCCTATGTAGGTCTGACTTAGACCCAATGTTCATACACTCACTTCTTTCAGCAAAAATCTACAGGAAGTTGGCAAAAACCCCTTCAAAATAAAATTTTCGCAAAAAATGCAACTTTTGCCTCTTTGCGCTGTAATTTGACCCCTTTAAAATGCTTCAAAAGTCACCAAACTTGGCGCACACACAGGGACTGGCAAATATTGCGATTTAATGAAAAAAACAAACCCCAAAACTCAAAATTGCGCTGTAGCGCTATTTTTGAATAAAACACTGAAAAAACTGCTCTGAGGAAGAAAACACAAACAAAACTGCTTGTAACTTCCGGTAAGAATGTCGGAGAGACATGAAACAAAAACCTCTATGTAGGTCTCGCTTAGACCTACATTTCATAGATTGACAACCCCCAACAAAAATCAACAGGAAGTTTGCAATCCCCACTTCAAAACAAAAGTTTTGTAAAAACCGGTCACCTTTCTTCAAACATCATCTCCTCTGAGTGCGTTTGTTGTTTTGGCTTCAAACTCGCACAGGAGAGATATTGAACCCTTTCTGATTAAAAGTGTAGAACAGAGTTTTGATAAGTTCTCAGGTTTTGATTTTACGCGCCTTCCAAGAACCCTGTGCAAAGTCTCCTAAAAAATGTCATTTTTGCCTCTTTGAGCTGTTATTTGACCCCCTTAAAATGCTTCTAAACTCACCAAACTTGACACACACATCAGGTCTGGCAAACATTGCGATCTGATGAAAAAACATAACCGCAAATCTCAAAATTGCGCTCTACCGCCCCCCTAGGAATACAACACGGACAAACTGCTCCTAGGAAGAAAACACAAACAAAACTGCTTGTAACTTCCGGTGGGAATGCCGGAAAGACATGAAACAAAAAACACTATGTAGGTCTCACTTAGACCTACATTTTAATAATCAACATACTTTGGCAAAAATCAACAGGAAGTTTGACATTTTCACTTCAATACAATAACTGCATTACGTTCACAATGCATTAGATTCTCAAAATAGTGGCTCCAAGGCGTCTTCTAACGCTTATCCGGCCGTGGGTCTCGGGGGCAGCAGCCAAAGGCGGACCAGACCAACGCTGCTTGCAGCTTTAATTTTTATTAATTCTGCAATATGTCAGGCGCTGCATGCACCGTGAGCTGCTTCTATCTTTTGAAATTCAGATAGCTTCCAATTATGGCCTGATTTCAGAGTGCTACTGTATGTTTCCAGTACGGTTTAGGTAAATAAACGCCCTGGCTGTAATGAAAACATGTATGGCATGTCCAAAAACTTAAAAGTGAAGGACTCGCACCTCCGGGTTCCTCGGACCACCAATGACGGACATGACAGGCTTGTTTGTATTGGAGAAGATCCATCCATCCTTCCTTTTTCTACCGCTTATTCCCCTTTGGGGTTGCGGGGGGCGCTGGTGCCTATCTCAGCTACAATCGGGCGGAAGGCGCTGTACACCCTGGACAAGTCGCCACCTCATCGCAGGGCTAACAGAGTTAGACAGACAACATTCGCACTCACATTCACACACTAGGCACCATTTAGTGTTGCCAATCAACCTATCCCCAGGTGCATGTCTTTGGAGGTGGGAGGGGCCTATCCCCAGGTGCATGTCTTAGGAGGTGGGAGGGGCCTATCCCCAGGTGCATGTCTTTGGAGGTGGGAGGGGCCTATCCCCAGGTGCATGTCTTTGGAAGTGGGAGGAAGCCGGAGTACCCGGAGGGAACCCACGCATTCACGGGGAAAACATGCAAACTCCACACAGAAAGATCCCGAACCCGGGATTGAACCCTGACTACTCAGGACCTTCGTGTTGTGAGGCAGACGCACTAACCCCTCTGCCACCGTGAAGCCCTAGTGGAGAACAAATATTTATTTTTCAATAAATCTGCTTCTCTTGCTCCTCTGCGGTCTCCGTCTTGCTCGTGCTCTGGCTCGGGTTCTCTCTTGAACATCGACTACAACTTCTCCAACCCCGAATTCTCGGCTGCAGTCCTTTTGTAGAGTAATAGGTGATCAGACAACTGCACCCAGGTGGGCCATTTTTACGCACCTGTTGCAGATCTCGGAGTCGGCCCCGGCACACCCCGTCTCTTTACAGGGCTGCAGACCACTTCTCCTCACATTAACGTTTACAGACGATGTACGAGTCAGAGACCTCTCTCACCGTGGATGAGTTTGCTGAGGTAGTCAAACTCTTGGATGGACTAGTTTTGCCCTAGAATCTGTTAAGGGACTGAATGTTGTTGGACTGTCTTGGTAGACATAATGCACCTCTTCAACAGTAGCTCTGGGAGTGGTGAACCCCCTTTTCAAGAAGGGTGACCAGGGTGTGTTCCAACTACAGTACAGTGGCATCATAGTCCTCAGCATCCCCAGGAAAGTCTATACCAGGGGTCACCAACGCGGTGCCCGCGGGTACCAGGTAGCCCGTAAGGACCAGTTGAAGTGAAGTGAAGTGAATTATATTTATATAGCGCTTTTCTCTAGTGACTCAAAGCGCTTTACATAGTGAAACCCAATATCTAAGTTACATTCAAACCAGTGTGGGTGGCACTGGGAGCAGGTGGGTAAAGTGTCTTGCCCAAGGACACAACGGCAGTGACTAGGATGGCGGAAGCGGGAATCGAACCTGCAACCCTCAACCACTCTACCAACCGAGCTAAACCGCCCCTGTTGCCCGCTGGCCTGTTCTAAAAATAGCTCAAATAGCAGCACTTACCAGTGAGCTGCCTCTATTTTTAAAATGTAATTTGTTTACTAGCAGGCTGGTTTATCTTTGCTCAACATATTTAGTTCTAAGTGAGACAAAACTCAACTAGAATTTGAAAATCCCAGAAAATATTTTAAAGACTTGTTCTTCACTTGTTTGAATAAATTCATTAATTTTTTTACTTTGCTTCTTATAACTTTCAGAAAGACAATTTTAGAGAAAAAAATACAACCTTAAAAAGGATTTTAGGATTTTTAAACACATACACCTTTTTACCTTTTAAATTCCTTCCTCTTCTTTCCTGACAATTTAAATCATTGTTCAAGTATTTTTTTTTTTATTATTGTAAAGAATAATAAATACACTATAATTTAATTCTTCATTTTAGCTTCTGTTTTTCCGACAAAGAATATTTGTGAAATATGTTTTCAAACTTATTATGATTAAAATTCAAAACAATTATTCTGGATGTTTTGTTCTGGAAAATCTAGAAGAAAAAATGATTTGTCTTTGTTAGAAATATAGCTTGGTCCAATTTGTTATATATTCTAACAAAGTGCAGATTGGATTTTAACCTATTTAAAACATGTCATCAAAATTCTAAAATGAATCTTAATCAGGAAAAATTACTAACGATGGTCCATAATTTTTTATTTTTTTTTTCAAAAAGATACAAATTAGTTAGTTTTTAACTTCATATTTTTCAATTGATTTTGTTTTTATCTTAAAGAGTCAAAATTGAAGATAAACTATGTTTTCAAATTTTAATTTTAATTTTTTTCGTGTTTTTACCTCTTTTAAACCATTCAATTAAGTGGTTTTTTTTTCATCATTTATTCTCTACAAAAAAAACCTTCCGCTCCTTCGGGGCGGCATAGCTCGGTTGGTAGAGTGGCCGTGACAGCAACTTGAGGGTTGCAGGTTCGATTCCTGCTTCCGCCATTCTAGTCACTGCCATTGTGTCCTTGGGCAAGGCACTTGGACAATATTGGGTTTCACTATGTAAAGCGCTTTGAGTCCCTAGAGAAAAGCGCTATAGAAGTATAATTCACTTCACTTCCGTGAAAGGAAAAAAAAAATGTACAACGGAATGACAGACAGAAGTACCCATTTTTTATGTATATAGATTTATTTATTAAAGGTAAATTGAGAAAATTGGCTATTTACGGCAATTTATTTAAGTGTGTATAAAACTGGTAGCCCTTCGCATTAATCAGTACCCAAGAAGTAGCTCTTGGTTTCAAAAAGGTTGGGGACCCCTGGTATATACAGTGCTGGAGAGAACGGTACAACTGTCAGTCAAACCTCAGCAACAGAGGCTGCATTGCAGTTTTCCTTCCTGTTGAGTAACACTGAACCCTGGAGGGTTCATGGGAGTTTGCCCAACTTGATCTTTTCTCACATGAATGCAGGTTCACACACTTTCCATTTCTCTTTACATGATTGAAGATGAATAGGAAGAAGCAAAGCTTATTTAATACTCCCATTTTTCCACTTCATAGCCCTTTCCTACACATATATTCACTTCATATTTTGAATATGTAGCACAATTATATCAATGATTTCTAAATGCAATGGTTATCTACATGAATAGTTAAGTCAGTTACGATTCATTACATTTGCTTCCAGGACTCGGAAAAGGCATTTGACCGTGTCCCTCTCAGTGCCCTGGGGTGTAGATCTGGGAGTACAGGAAGCGTGGCATGCTACTGCGTGCCAGCCGGTCCTTGTACAACCGGACCCAGAGCAAGGTTGGCATTGCCAGCAGTAAGTCGAGCATGTTTACAATATGTGTTGGATCCCGCCAAAGCTGGCCTTGGTCAACGGTTATTTTCATGGACAAGTTTATAGACATAGTCAAGGCGTTTGGAGGCTTCAAAGTTTCTAGGTTGAGACTCAACACTTCCAAATCTGAGTCCACGATTCTCAACTGAAAACGGATAGATTGCACAGTTCGGGTTGGAAG
Organism: Nerophis ophidion; assembly: GCF_033978795.1. NCBI lineage: Eukaryota > Metazoa > Chordata > Actinopteri > Syngnathiformes > Syngnathidae > Nerophis > Nerophis ophidion. The sequence continues at coordinate 21,896,379 of NC_084630.1, read as the reverse complement.
AGAGGTATTGTTCCAGGTGGAGAAGTTCAAGTATCTTGGGGTCTTGTTCATGAGTTGTTGAAGTCTGACAAGTGAATTGGTACAGCATCTTCAGTAATGTGGTTGCTGTACCGGACTTTCATGGTGAAGAGAGCTGAGGGAAAAGGAAAATCTATCAATTTAATGGTCGATCTATGTTCCTACCCTCGCAGCAAGCCAGGAGCTGTGGGTCACTTAGTGACCAAAAGAGTAAGATCACGAGTACAAGCGACCGAAATGAGTTTCCTCCGTAGGGTGTTGGACTCCTAAGAGACAGGGTGAAGAGTTCGGTCTTTCGGGATGAGCTTAGAATTGAGCCGCTGGTCCTTTGCATCTTGAGAAACCAGTTGAGGCGGCTCGGACATCTAGAGAGAAAGAAAGACAAAGGCCATGTCTACACTAATTCGTTCAACCCCTTAAACCAAGGGTGTCAAACTCTGGCCCGCGGGCCAAATTTGAGGTAATATCAAATCAACATTAGAGCTGGCCCGCCGGTATTATACAGGGGTGGTGCCACTGTAACAACGCATTTGCCAGCCCTCACAATTTACCCAAGAGACTCTCGAATTTCACTGCCCCTCCCGAAAATCTCCCGGGGCAACAATTCTTCCGAATTTCTCCCAATTTCCACACAGACAACAATATTGGGGGCGTGCCTCGAAGGTACTGCCTTTAGCATCCTCTTTAACCTGTCGTCACGTCCGCTTTTCCGCTATACAAACAACGTGCCGGCCCAGTCACGTAATATCTGCGGCTTTAACACACACGAATGAATGCACGCATACTTGGTCAACAGCCATACAGGTCACACTGAGGGTGGCCGTATAAACGACTTTAACGCTGTTACAAATATGCACCACACTGAAGCCACACCAAACAAGAATGACAATCACGCTTCGGGAGAACATCTGCACCGTAACACACGTAATACCCAGAACCCCTTGCAGCACTAAATCTTCCTGGACGCCACTATATACACCCCCGCTACCACCAAACCTGCCCTCCCTTCCCAGTTTTTATTTAAATTTTATTTGATATGCCATTGATATTTTTCAATTATTATTGATAGGTTGATTGGCAACACTAGATTAGCCCAAGTGTGTGAATGTTGTCTATTTGTGTTGGCCTTGTGATGAGGTGGCGACTTGTCCAGGGTGTACGCTGCCTTCCGCCCGAAGCAGCTGAGGTTGGCTCCAGTGACCCCAGAAGGGACAAGTGGTAGAAAATGGATGGATGGATGGATAATTCGAAACTCGACTTTGCATGTCAATATAAAGTTATTTAAGCCTTGCTTGTTCAATATTCAATGCAAAACTTGTTTGGGTCCTTATTAAAAGGTTCATTTGTTCAACCTTGGCCCGCGGCTTTGTTCTGTTTGAAATTTTTGGCCCACTCTGTATTTGAGTTTGACACCCCTGCCTTAAACGATTAATTATTCAAGAGTATTGGAGTACTGGAGCCTCTATTGAAAACGCTCTATAGCCCGCAGACTTTTTTTGGGCTCTGGGAATCACTAATAAGCCGGAGTTCTTTAAAAACAAATTTCTTGCCGGGACATACGGTACAATACAATCGTCAAGATAGGATGGAGCTAGACTGTGTAGTATTTTATACGTAAGTAGTAAAACCTTAAAGTCACATCTTAAGTGCACAGGAAGCCAGTGCAGGTGAGCTGGTATGTCATACAGCTGGCCTCGGAACACCATGGTGTCCCCCCAGGTGAAACTAGAACAGGTAGTTGGAGACCAAGAAGTTTGCTGAACCTTGCCCCCCCCACTAACACACACACACACACACACAGGATAGATGGAAGGATGAAATCGTGGAAGAGGTTGAAGCTTTCTTACAAATCGATAGTAACCCAACACCAAATAAAGTCTATATCAGGGGTCACCAGGGCGGTGCCCGCGGGCACCAGGTCGGCCGTAAGGACCAGATGAGTCGCCCGCTGGCCTGTTCTAAAAATAGCTCAAATATCAGCACTTACCAGTGAGCTGACTCTATTTTTTGAATTAGACTTATTTACTAGCAAGCTGGTCTCGCTTTGTTCGACATTTTTAATTCTAAGAGAGACAAAACTCAAATAGAATTTGAAAATCCCCAAAAATATTTTAAAGACTTGATCTTCACTTGTTTAAATAAATTCATTTATTTTTTTTACTTTGCTTCTTATAACTTTCAGAAAGACAATTTTAGAGGAAAAAATACAACCTTAAAATGGATTTTAGGATTTTTAAACACATGAACCTTTTTACCTTTTAAATTCCTTCCTCTTCTTTCCTGACAATTTAAATCAATGTTCAACTATTTTTATTATTTTTATTGTAAAGAATAATAAATACATTGTGATTTAATTCTTAATTTTAGCTTATGTTTCTTCGACAAAGAATATTTGTGAAATATTTCTTCAAACTTATTATGATTATAATTTAAAAAAAATATTCTGGCAAATCTAGAAAATCTGTAGACTCAAATTTAAATCTTATTTCGAAGTCTTTTGAATTTATTTTAAAATATTTGCCCAATTGTAGCTGAGATAGGCACCAGCGCCCCCCGCGACCCCAAAGGGAACAAGCGGTAGAAAATGGATGGATGGAATATTTGTTCTGGAAAATCTAGAAGAAATAATGATTTGTCTTTGTTAGAAATATCATCAATCAATCAATGTTTATTTATATAGCCCCAAATCACAAATGTCTCAATGGACTGCACAAATTATTACGACTACAACATCCTCGGAAGAACCCACAAAAGGGCAAGGAAAACTCACACCCAGTGGGCAGGGAGAATTCACATCCAGTGGGACGCCAGTGACAATGCTGACTATGAGAAACCTTGGAGAGGACCTCAGATGTGGGAAACCCTCCCCCCTCTAGGGGACCGAAAGCAATGGATGTCTAAATATAACTTAGTCCAATTTGTTATATATTCTAACAAAGTGCAGATTGGATTTTAACCTATTTAAAACATGTCATCAAAATTCTAAAATTAATCTTAATCAGGACAAATTACTAATGATGTTCCATAAATTATTTTTTAAATTTTTTCACAAAGTTTAGAATTAGCTAGTTTTTCTCTTAATTTTTCGGTTGAATTTTGAATTTTAAAGAGTCAAAATTGAAGGTAAAATATGTTTCAAAATTGAATTTTTTTTCCTGTTTTCTTCTCTTTTAAATCGTTCAATTAAGCGTTTTTTTTCATCATTTATTCTCTACAAAAAACCTTCCGTAAAAGGAAAAAAATGTACGACGGAATGACAGACGGAAAAACAATTTTTTATATATATATATATATATATATATATATATATATATATATATATATATATATATATATATATATATATATATATATATATATATATATATATATATATATATATATATATATATATATATATATATATATATATATATATATATATATATATATATATATATATATATATATGGATGTATTTATGGGCTTCACGGTGGCAGACGGGTTAGTGCGTCTGCCTCACAAAACGAAGGTCCTGCAGTCCTGGGTTCAAATCCAGGCTCGGGATCTTTCTGTGTGGAGTTTGCATGTTCTCCCCGTGAATGCGTGGGTTCCCTCCGGGTACTCCGGCTTTCTCCCACCTCCAAAGACATGCACCTGGGGATAGGTTGATTGGCAACACTAATTGGTCCCTAGTATAGGCGCCAGCGCCACCCGCGACCCCGAAAGGGAATAAGCGGTAGAAAATGGATGGGATGGATGGATGTATTTATTAAAGGTGAAATGAGCAAATCGGCTATTTCTGGCAATTTATTTAAGTGTGTATCAAACTGGTAGCCCTTTACATTAATCAGAATAC